>NC_051092.1:16477127-16777127 GCF_901709675.1 Syngnathus acus
CTCAGTTTGGCTCTGGGGCCGGATCCAGACTTTCTGTTCTCAGGTGGGCCGGATCAGTAAAAGAATGTCAACTCCAACTATTTAGCTTTGTTTTTCAGTACTATGCTTTATCATTCAGCCTACATTTGTAGCCTACCCTACATATTATAATCACGGATGACAAGGGATCTTTTCTAAGCACAACACATTTATTCACAAACAATGGAGAAAAAAATTTATTTTCATGTTTGGCATTGAATGTGTTAACAACTGGTTTATTTTAACAGTTGAGTGAATGCAGTTTTACACCTGAACCAACTCACCACACTAAACAAACTCAAGTGGGAGCTATGAAAAAAAATGTTTTGCCTTAATTGTCATACTGCTTTGAAATAATAATAAATAAAAATACAAAATAAAAGTTTTAGCAGTGCATGGGCAATAAGATTAGACTACATCAGCTCAAACTACTAGGCTGGGCCTACTGAAGCTGAGAATATACTGCACAATATTAATTGTCTTTAATATGAAACCAGATTAATCTTATTTTTAATGATCTGTATTCATGAGTGCAAACAAATGTCGTGTCATCACACTTTTTTCTCTCTCTCACTGCACTCCTGCAGTCTACTTGCTGCTGCTGGCTCCTGAAAACTTGGCATCTTTTTGCCTTTACAAGTGCGTCGATATCAGGTGTCAAATCCTGAGTAGCAGCACATTTAACAATGTCATTCAAGTGTTCATTTGTTAACCTTGAGCGCTGCTTTGTTTTATTATTGTTCATCACGGAGAACACCTGTTCACAAAGATAAGTAGTCCCAAACATGGAGAGAACCTTTGCAGCCATGGCTGTTAATTTGGGGTAACCTGGCACAAGATACTGATAAAACGTATCCAATCCCACGGACCCAAATTTATCCTTCATAGCGGAATCGCACTGCAAGTCAATAAGCTCGAGCTGAATGTCAGCTGGCACATCAGAAGGCTTCACTGTAAATGGCGAGCGAAAAAAGCCGAACTTGTTCTCAAGTTCACTGAAAACCTGAAACCTCCGCTCAAACTCTCGCAGCAAATCTGTTATGTTGTCTTTATATTTATCCAAATCGGGACGATCCGGTGCCTTCGGACGTACAGCTGTGAGACATGAGAAGTGCGTGGTGTCACCGCTGGATAGCTGCGTCTCCCACAGTGACAGTTTCATCTTGAACGCACTTATGCTGTCGTAATATTGAGTGACAACTCTGTTACGGCCCTGCAATGTAGTGTTAAGTGTATTCAAGTGTTGCGTAATATCTACCATGAAGGCAAGATCCTGCACCCATTCCTTGCATTGAAGTTCCTTTACTGGGCGTCCCTTCTCCATAAAATGTCCAATTTCGCCTCGTAGCTCAAAGAAGCGCTTGAGTACTGCACCTCTGCTTAACCAGCGCACGTCAGTGTGGTATGGTAGGCCAGCATGAATGTCATGATCACTGAGAAATGAGTCAAACTGACGGTGATTTAGACCGCGAGCTCTGATGAAATTGACAGTTTTCACAACCACGCTCATAACATGGTCCATTTGCAGTGTTTTGCAACATAACGCCTCCTGGTGCAAAATACAGTGAAATGCCCAAAACTCCTGTCCTCCATTTGCGGTCTGTATTTTGTCACGGAATTTTGTGGCAACGCCTGCCTTTCTCCCCACCATTGATGGCGCACCGTCGGTCGCCAGGCTCACAGCACGGGACCAGTCCGCCTCCACCTTGTCCAGCGCTCCAACGAGAGCGCTGAAAATGTCATCTGCTGTTGTGGTGTCATTAATGGGCACCAATTCAAGCAGCTCCTCGGTGATGGTCAAAGTTTCATCAACACCTCTAATGAATATGGCCAGTTGAGCAATATCTGTGACATCGGTGCTCTCATCTATTGCAATTGAAAATGCGATAAATGATTTGATTTTCTCTTTCAATTGGCTGCTCAAGTCACTTGAGAGTTCTGTCACCCGATCTGCGACAGTGTTCCTCGTTAGACTAATATTGGCAAAGGCAGGTCTCTTTTCAGGGCACACGACTTCTGCAGCCTTCAGCATGCATGTTTTTACAAACTCCCCATCAGCAAATGGCTTGGATGCCTGCACCAGCTCGTTGGCAATAATGTAGCTGGCTCTTACAGCCCCATCAGCGATATCGCGGCTGCGCGTAAAAGCAGACTGCTGTTTCTTCAGACCAGCGACCAATTTGTTTATCTCGTCTTTTCTTATTTGTCCTTTCAAGTGGTCATACTTGTCTTTATGATGAGTCTCGTAGTGGCACCGAATATTAAACTCTTTGAACACTGCAACTTGCTGATTACAAACCAAGCACACTGGTTTTGCACTCACTTCCCTGAATAAATAATTCTCAGTCCATTTTTCCTGGAAAACCCTGCACTCCGTGTCCACTTTTCTTTTTTTTGACAGTGCCATTTTGGGAAGGGTGTGTTGACCGATAACTTGTTTAGTAGTAGTTATTTCTAGTTGGACACATCACGTTGCGAATGTTTATTTCCTGGTACTAACTCGTGTCAGTGCTGCATGCTGGACGTGAGCTCTTTTACACATTTACTGCCCTCTAGCGGCCGGAGGGAGCATTTGAGTTGTATTTATTTTAAAGAATCATAACTTTTGATAGAAATGAGCTAGTGACTCTCTTCTTTTTTTGACATACTCAGAAATTTATGACGGGCCGGATTAAATCATCCAACGGGCCGGGTCCGGCCCGCGGGCCGTATGTTTGACATGCCTGCTCTAAAGGAATGTAAACCAGCATTTGGAGCAGTACTACATTGTCCTAAAGGTTAGGCACGTGATCATTCATTTCTCTTGTTAGGAGACCCACTTACATCGTCAATGACTGCTGTACCACTGTAATAGACATATGAACACGAACGTGAAACAGGAAGTAGTATCGCCTGAAAACGGCCTTCAAAATAAAGCACACTACCTCAACTAAAAGCACGGCTCAATAACATAAATAACATGGACAATTCTTAACACATACTGTAAATATGATTTTAGAACAGCTTTTATTATTATAACTTTTTTTTTATAACAAGGTACAAGTGTACATACTGTAAATTTGTTTTTAGAACTCTTTTATCATTATAAAATTTTCTATAACAAGGTACAACACTGTAAATATGTTTTTAGAACTCTTATTATTATAAAAAAAAAAATTATAAAAAGGTACAAGTGTACGCACTGCAATTGTGTGGGCACTCCCTGCCTTCTCAGAGTCAGAGTCAGAGTCAGCTTTATTGTCAATTCCTCCATGCTAGGACACACAAAGAAACCGAAATACCGTTCCCCCTATCCCACGGTGACGAGACACAGCACACGATTAACACACAAGTAAAACAACGGGGAGAGAGTTCAGGACCCCAACAGCCCGGAGATCACAAACTTCGCCAGTGGCGAGCAGTGCTGGCATCCCACAACAAAGTCCCGGCACCATTCTCCACGGATGTAGACGCACAGTCCACCTCCACGCGATGTTCCCCCTCGTACAATGGCCCGGTCCTGCTGGCGTGTGGGCAACTTTCGTGCCATAATTCCTCAATTTAGAAGTTAGATTTTGAATTCTATTTTTTTTTTTAATTTGGACAAAAAATCCACGATGTAGTGAAACTGCGATAAACGAACTGCGGTGTAGCGAGGGATTACTGTATTCAGTGGGGCAAAAAAGTATTACCAATTGTGCAAGTTGATTGCTTCAACATCGCTAAGTGTCTATTTTGTTTCGCTTCTTTCTTATTTTGTATAGTGTATCTGTTTATGTATGTATACATACACGTTTGTATATATGCATATATAAATATGATGATTTAATATTTAGCTTGTTATGTTTTTGTTTATTTACTTATATTTTTCAAACACTTGAGTGACATTTGACTACGCAGCACTGTTTGTTTGCACTTTGTTTGTATATATAACAGGAGTGGAGCTCTCTACAAGCCCTAGGCTTCGTCTCCCTCCTTGCACTGTTATTGCTGTAATAATATGTGCTAAACAATAAACCAAACCAAACCAACCAAACCAAGTTCTCCCACTTAAAAGACTAGAGATGCCTGTAATTTTCATCATAGGTACACTTCAGCTTTGAGAGACAAAATGAAAACAAAATCCAGAAAATGATTTTTAAAGAATTTATTTGCAAATTATGGTGGAAAATACGTATTTGGTCAATAACAAAAGTTCAGATCAATACTGTGTTATATACCCTTTGTTGGCAATGACAGAGGTCAAACGTTTTCTGTAAGTCTTCACAAGGTTTTCACACACTGTTGCTGGTATTTTGGCCCATTCCTCCATTCAGATCTCCTCTCGAGCAGTGATGTTATGGGGCTGTCGCTGGGCAAAAATTGGTTTGTAAGTAAATGCAAAAAAATCGGGAGGCTCCGGTTCGTGTCTTGAAAAGTTCGTAAGTGTAGTTCGTAAGTAGAGGTACCACTGGTTCTGGCTTATACAGGGGGACACGTCTGGCGCTGCAAGATCTGAGTGCAAGATCTGGCGGCGTAGTGTGTTACAGACGGTAGCCTGTGTAACCTTGGTCCCAGCTTTCTTCAGGTCTTTCACTAGGTCCCCCATGTGGTTCTGGGATTTTTGCTCACCGTTCTTGTGATCATTTTGACCCCACGGGCTGAGATCTTGTGTGGAGCCCCTGATCAAGTGAGATTAGCGGTGGTCAAGTAAATTTTCCATTTTCTGATTATTTCTCCAGCAGTAGATTTCTTCGCAGCAAGCTGCTTGCCAATTGCTGATTCGGTCTTCCCAGCCTGATGAAGGTCTACAATCTTGTTTCTGGTGTCCTTTGACAGCTTTGGTCTTTACCATAGTGGAGTTTGGAGTATAACTGTTTGAGGTCATGTGCAGGTGTCTTTTATACTGTTAAAGAGTTCAAACTGGTGGTATTAATACAGGTAAGGTAAGAAGAGCAGGTCTGTGACAGCCAGAAATCTTGCTTCTTTGCAGGATCAAATATTTGCTTTCCACCATTATTTAGAAAGAATTTCTTTAAATAGTAGACAATGTGATTTTCTGATTTATTTGTTTTCGGATGGATGGATGGATGGATGGATGGATGTGCTGTCGGGCAATTAAAAAAGCATCAATATAATTCCAGGATTTCTAATTAATTAGTCTCAATATTATTTTGATCTCATATCTGATAAAGGTCCCCAACTAAAATTTTAATTCTAGTACATTATAAAATTCTATTGCTTGACTAATCAGTTAACTACACCAAGAAAATATTTGAAATACACATTTTTATTCGTGAGGTGTGCTTGATAAATAAAATTTAAAAGAAAAACGGGACAAGCAAACCAATTAGGCAAGGTGCATTATTCAAAAATACAATAAAATAACGGTCAACACTCGACAGCAATATCCAATTATAAATATGTATTTCAAACCCTACAAGTTAATCAAGCATGAACTCTGACGTCTGTGTCCAGGTGCAATAGTTATGGAGAAGCCCAATGTGAGGTGGACGGATGTGGCTGGGCTCGAGGGAGCCAAGGAAGCTTTAAAAGAGGCTGTCATCCTTCCCATCAAATTCCCTCACCTCTTTACAGGTACGACACCTCGAGTGGAAAAATTATCCTTTTGACCAAGACCTGCAAAAAATGGCAGGAATGTGTAGCACCTGGAGACATATAAAAAAAAAAGTCCATTGCATCCATAATCTAAAATGAAAAGGAAGAGTTATGAATTTTTGAATGTTCAATTTTTAACCCATTTTTACACATTTTCACAGAACATATTTTGGCACACTTGTCCTACCTAAAGGCTTCATCCGATTGATTTGAAAATACCGAAAGAACGGTAAAAAATATTAAACCGATGCAATATAAATGATATCTAACTTCGAAATGGCATGGTGCCATTTTGACTATTGACATGTTCTGAAAGTCGGTGTGAAATGTTAGCACCCTAGTGTTTTCTTTTAATGTTTGGCCTTTGAAACCCCTTTAGTATGAGGAAATGTCCAGATACTGCACAAGGGTTAATGTAACATTCAGCCTTTCCCATAAAATTCCAGGGGATATATATTTTTATCCTATCACGAATTAGTACCAGTTTGGACAGACCAAGCTGACAGAAAAAATTAGCTAGGTAGCAATTTTAGCATTGACAGGAGAAAGTGTTATCTTGCAGCATGGCTAATAATGGAACACAACTGTCTGTGTAAACAGATGAGACAAAACAACTGTGGTGTGCTGTTTAATATTAGCTAGTAATGTGCAGATAATTATTAAATACTCACATCCCTCTCCTGTTTCTTTTTTAATCCTCTTTTTTTTTTTTAAATCTTCTTTTTGGTGCCCTGATAGTTAAGTTGTTTCAATACAGTTTTGTTTTGAATGACATATTTTTCGACACCTGCTAGTAGGGGGCTCCCCGACGTCCCACGTTTCATTGCAAAGGTGTTTTCAGAGTACTGTACTGTACTGTACTTGATGTAGACCAGTGGTTCCCAAAGTGGGCGGTACCGCCCCCCTGGGGGCGGTGGAAAGATCTGGGGGGGCGGTGAGGAAGAAAGGGGCGGTAGGGGGGCGGTAGGGGGGCGGCAGTCGATTTGTACACAACACGCCGCTCTGGCCCAGTCAGATCCGACAGCATAGACTACAAAAGCAAAAGCTCAGGTTTGTAATTTCAAGCTTGTAATGTTCAGAATTTTATCTTATAATAAAAACCGCATTCTGGCGGTCAACATCATCTTGAGTTCAAGTCAACATGAAATTGGGGACTCGCCAGAACGGGCCGTGTTGTGTTGTGTTGAGCTGGTTAGGGCAGTGGTCCCCAACCACCGGGCCGCGGACCGGTACCGGTCCGTGGGTCACTTGGTACCGGGCCGCCAAGCCACACAGAATTTCTTTTTTTATCGACGATCAATTAATTCAGGTCAAGACACTCGTCCCGGTCACGTGACATGTTTCCCCAGTCGAGCCCGCAAAGCTAATATGTGGCGACAGGCTAACTAACCAGGCAGTGAAGCATTCAAAACTGCTTCAACACATGGAGACCAAGCATCCTGCAATAAAAGACAAACCTTAAATCACTTCGGGTGTCATTGTCTCCGATTACGTCTAGATGGGACCGGCTCGTTTCTGAGAAACAAACTCAGTGCTCCCACTAATTCAACGTAATGGTAATGATATTATAAATGTATTATTTATTTATTTATATAAATGTATTATTTATTTATATAAATGCCGGTCCTTGGGGGGGGCGCTAGGAATTCACTGGAGAGCCAAAGGGGGCGCCAGCCTGCAAAAGTTTGGGAACCACTGATGTAGACCAATATCAACCATTTGGGTGGAGCCCACCAGCTTGCACTGCTGGACACACGAGCAGGGGAGGGGAACCTTCGTCACAAGCAGGTTGCACGGCCACGGAGGGAAACACTTTGGGAGGCTGTGCAGTGTGCAGCGAGGAGGAGACGTGTTGCGTCACATTCCCCACAATATAAACAGTGTTTACTTCACTGTAAAATCGGGAGATTAGCGACAGAAATTACAGATTGGGGGCAGGCAGAAGATAGGGTTGAAAATCGTGAATGTCCGGCCCAAATCGGAAAAGTTGGCAAGTATGAAAGTTGCGAAAATAAAAATGACAAAAGAATTATATTAATTCAAAATATTAGGAAATTCTTAATCAGAAAGTAACGTTTTAAACAAACATTTAACATTAGCACACAAACATTGTTTAACACTATTTAGCATACAAACAATGACAACTATTACTGTGACATCTACTGTAATGCAGAATTGAGCAGGTGATGATCATTTTAATGGCCAGATATGCATCTGTGTAACCTCTATGCAGTTTGGATACAGAATTAAACCATTCTGATGTTAAGAATGGACGTTATTTTATTCAAAGAGATTAATACCTGCATTAATATGATTATGTGAGCATACTGCATGTCAATATATGTACATACAATGTACAGTAGTACCTCTACTTGTGAACTTAATTGGGTCGGCAGTCAGGTTTGTGAGTAGAAGCAACGTTTCCCATAGGAGTCAATAATGCATGCAGGACTATCCCAAAAGTCACACTTCTTGCCCTATTTTTCCATTTAAAATATACACGCAAAAAAACTACAGTTTTATTTCTGCTTTTTCAAACCTTTATAACAAAAAATAAATGTCATTTTATTCTTGACTTCCTAACTTTGGGAGTTTCTAGTTTTTTCTACAATTGCTGAAAATACCCCCAAGAAGACACAGAAAAAGTCAGGCTAATAAATTATTGTGTGCTTCCACGTACTCCTTGCAATGTGCTCACATACTCGTGTTAGATCATGTCCTAGTTCTTTATCTTTAATGCCCGCTATTATGTCCAAGTTCTTTATCTTTAATGCCCGCTATTATGTCCCAGTTCTTTATCTTTAATGCCCGCTATGCTAAAAGTAATTACCAGGAGGCTGCCTTCTCAGTTTAACTATGTAATGTGTGCGAGAAAGATCAATATACAGCTGCGGAGCCTTCTGTGCGAGATTGCGGAAGGTCTAACCCCCACCTCCAAGGTTCCTATTCTTATACTCTTGGCCGCCCTCTTACAAGGGGGCGACTCTGCTTAACCTGTGTGATAATGCAGTCTTAACTGAGATCAACTCCTACATATGTGCAGTGTCATAAAGAAGGAAAAGCCATCGAAAGCAAGAGAAAAGACACAGCAAGATAAGGCATAGCTCAAGCTACCTCGCTAATCACGTGCCAAAGAGTCCTATTCTAACACGTAATTACTTTGGGGGACAATTAAGAATTGAACTCAGTTGTGAGACTATCACTCTACGACAAAGCCACGTGAAAAAGTCATTAGGCAGTCAGGAACCACCATTGGCTAAAACGATAGATGTCTTGGAATCAACCTGAAAAAAGGGGGACGTATTCTCATAGGTTGACTTATTCTAATAGGGCTGATGTTAGAATGATTACCCCTGTAACTTTGCTTGTAGAGGGGGGCACCGATTCAAATTTGCTACACTTGGTGAAAATACCTCCAAAAAGACAGAAAAAGTAAAGCGATGCTGCCATGAATGTAGGCGTTAATGAGTCGAGGGACCACTGTATATTTATGCACTCACTTTATATCAGGGGTCTCAAACTCCAGTCCTCGGGGGCCGCATTCCTACATGTTTTCCAAGTTTCCCTCGTTAAACACACCTGATTCAAATGATCAGTTCATCCTCACGTTCTGCAGGAGCCTGATAATTGAATCAGGTGTGTTTAACGAGGGAAACTTGGAAAACATGTAGGAATGCGGCTCCTGAGGACTGGAGTTTGAGACCCCTGCTTTATATGAATAATAACAAAAGTTTCACTTGATTATTGGTGAATATATTTGTCTATTTATACCTCCGATTGTGACTTAAATGGCCCTTATTTTTCCATAATAAGACATATTATCACATTCTAAGCTGTCATAGGTAGTCGTCTACTGTATCCAGCTATTATTACAGTAGGGATAATTAAAACAAGAAATCTTATTTGAGTGACGGTGATTTGATTCTCTGTAGCTAAACCCAAGCTTATGTTCAAACTGACTAGCACAGGGGTCCCCAACCCCCGGTCCGCGGACCGGTACCGGTCCGTGGGACACTTGGTACCGGGCCACCAAGCCGCACAGAAAAAAAAAAAAAAAAATGTTTTATCGACGATCAATTAATTCAGGTCAAGACGTTCGTCCCGGTCACGTGACATGTTTCCCCAGTCGAGCCCGCAAAGCTAGCAAAAATGAGTAAGAATTTATTTTGAAAAATATAAAGAAAATTGCCGATTCTCTCCCAATTACATCCGTCTGTTCAGGTCAAGACGCTCGTCTCGGTCACGTGACATGTCACCTCAGTCGAGCCCGCGAAGCAAGCAAATATGAGCAAGAAGCAGAGATGTTTGGAAAGCTTCTTGGGAAAGGGAAAAAAGCCCAATGAGGAGTCGGAAGAAGAAGAGGCTACGACTTCTAAGAAAAGGAAAGCTGCATTTAAAAGAAAATTTCTGGAGTCCTACTTAAAATCTGGATTTATCGCCACAGGTGACGCTGACGCGCCAAACCCACTCTGCATAATATGTGGCGACAAGCTAGCTAACGAGGCAATGAAGCCTTCAAAACTGCTTCAGCACATGGAGACCAAGCATCCTGTATTAAAAGACAAACTTTAACCACTTCGGGTGTCATTGTCTCCGATTACGCCTAGATGGGACCGGCTCGTTTCTGAGAAACAAGCTCAGTGCTCCCACTAATTCAACGTAATTGTGAGTTTTATTTTTATACCGTAATTTTCGGACTATAAGTCGCGGTTTTTTTTCATAGTTTGGGTGGGGGGGCGACTTATACTCAGGAGCGATTTATATACATATATATGGGGTTTTTTCACTTTTTTGGGCATTTTATGGCTGGTGCGACTTATACTCCGGTGCGACTTATAGTCCGAAAATTACGGTACTTGTTTTTATGCCAGTTGTATCATTCTATTTCATTGTATTTATGTATTTATTATAAATGTATTATTTATTTATATAAATGTATTATTTATTTATATAAAGAGCGGTCCGCGAAAATATTTCTGACACGTAACCGGTCCGTGGCGCACAAAAGGTTGGGGACCACTGGACTAGCACGTTGGCTTTCAAAAACAAAAATACTTCTTGTTCTGTTTTATGAAGACTTCATTGGTGAGACATTAGGCAGGTGAACACGTGGTGTAGAAAATATAATATTCAGAAAAGCTTCCACCACTTTGTGTGTCCATCTTTGCATTTGCTTTTTGTCCATCCGGAAATATTGCAAATAGTGAGGACAGGTACAGCACAACTAATAAAGTGTACACTTGCAATTAGCTTATGAAGGATGCTGATGGCAAAACAGCCAACCAATCAGCGATATTCAGCACAGCCCACTCCCTCAAAGCGGGTAGGTACAAGTACCTCGAATCAAGTGGCCTGGAAGTACTTGGGTAGACCCTGCTGGAACCCTCCAGAACAGGAGCCCTTTTTGTGTGCGTGAGCAAACTAGCAGGGTACAGAGAGAAGCTTGAGAATTGATTCCTGCAGGCTGAAAGCCCATCGTGTCTCTGTTTTTTCTAGGGTTACCATCATTTTGTCCAGGCCTATGTCAAAATTTGTTTTGAGTTGTAAATAATTATGTTGAACAACAATTCAAATGTGATATCTGATTTTCATAAATTTTCATTAAATTATTCATCATTGCTTTTGTTAGAGGTTATTTTTGTGAACATGCTGATCCCCCCCCCCCCCCCCCCCCCAATAACAGCTTAGTACCAACAATAATGTGTACATTCGCATTTGTGTACAATCGCAGGTAAACGGACGCCATGGAGGGGCATCCTACTGTTTGGTCCACCAGGAACAGGGAAGTCATACCTGGCCAAGGCTGTTGCCACTGAGGCCAACAACTCCACTTTCTTCTCTGTCTCCTCTTCAGACCTTATGTCAAAGTGGCTGGGAGAAAGTGAGAAGTAGGTTTACCTTTTTGCCAGGGTGATCTGACTAACCATCAATCCATTTCCTGAACTTATTGGTTTGGTGCAATTTTAAAGTTCAATTTGCTAGTTAGTGCAAAGTTAACTCCAGGCATACAACAAGTGATTAAATTCCCTTAGATCAGGGGTCCCCAACCCCCGGTCTGTGGGTCACTTGGGACCGGGCCGCCAAGCCGCACAGAAAAAAAAAAATATTTTTTTTATTGACGATCAATTAATTCAGGTCAAGACGCTCGTCCCGGTAACGTGACATGTTTCCCCAGTCGAGCCCGCAAAGCTAGCAAAATTGAGTAAGAATTTCATCTATCCATCCATCCATTTTCTGTACTGCTTTGTTCCCACGGGGGTCGCCGGCGTGCTGGAGCCTATCCCAGCGGTCATTGGGCAGTAGGCGGGGGACACCCTGAACCGGTTGCCAGCCAATCGCAGGGCACACAGAGACAAACAACCATCCGCACTCACACTCACACCTAGGGGCAATTTGGAGTGCTCAATCGGCCTACCAAGCATGTTTTTGGGATGTGGGAGGAAACCGGAGTGCCCGGAGGAAACCCACGCGGGCTCAGGGAGAACATGCAAACTCCACACAGGGAGGCGTAATCGAACCGGCACCCTCCTAACTGTGAGGCGGACGTGCACCCAGTGCACCACCGAGCCGCCCGAGTAAGAATTTATTTTGAAAAATATAAAAGATTTGGCAATTCTCTCCCAATTACATCCGTCGGTTCAGGTCAAGACACTCGTCTCGGTCACGTGACATGTCACCTCAGTCAAGCCCGCGAAGCAAGCAAATATGAGCAAGAAACAGATGTTTGGAAAGCTTCTTGGGAAAGGGAAAAAAGCCCAATGAGGAGACGGAAGAATAAGAGGCTACGACTTCTAAGAAAAGGAAAGCTGCATTTAAAAGAAAATTTCTGGAGTCCTACTTAAAATCTGGATTTATCGCCACAGGTGACGCTGACGCGCCAAACCCACTCTGCATAATATGTGGCGACAGGCTAGCTAACGAGGCAATGAAGCCTTCAAAACTGCTTCGACACATGGAGACCAAGCATCCTGTATTAAAAGACAAACCTTAGCCACTTCGGGTGTCAATGTCTCCGATTACGCTTAGATGGGACAGGCTCGTTTCTGAGAAAAAAGCTCAGTGCTCCCACTAATTCAACGTAATGATGAGTTTTATTTTTATGTCGTTTATACTTGTTTTTATGCCAGTCGTATCATTTTATTTCATCGTATTTATATATTTATTATAAATATATAATTTATTTATATAAATGTATTATTTATTTATATAAAGGGCGGTCCGCGAAAATATTTCTGACACGTAACCGGTCCGTGGCGCAAAAAAGGTTGGGGACCACTGCCTTAGATGGCCGAAGATTATTTATTCATGTATTTATTTATTTATTCATTCATTTGAGCAGGATCAATGCACATTAATGAACATCAGTATAAAAACAAATGTAAATATGCCGGATTATAGCAACAAAGCTAGTTTTCATCCGTAGTCCCCAGGCAGGCCAGTACATAAGAAATAAAATATAACATTCATATAAATATGCTCATACATATGAATACATAAGAAAGAAAATATAACATGCAAAATGAGTAACACAAGGGAAATGTAAGGAGTCTAGTGGTCACAAGACTTGTTTTCAGCCATAGTTTTGAGGTGAGTTCTAAAGCTGATCAGTGTAGAGCTCTCCCGGATATGCAGAGGAAGACTGTTTCAGATGCTTGTGGGCTAACCGTGATGTACGTATGGTGGGAATTACTTCAGATGTTGAGTCAAAAATTTGATAAAATTTCACATCGTATGTTGAAAAATTCGTATGTTTATATGTAGAGGTTTGACTATTGATCCTTACAACTCACCAAAAGAGACATCCAAGACCGAGGATTTTACAATGTCAATTTGTACACGTAGTTTTCTTGAGGATGAGTATGATTTAAGAAAAATTGAAACAATTGAAAATTATCAACATCTCTGAAAAACATTCCTTCAATCTAATTAAGGTTCCCAGGACTTCATCAAACCATTTCTCGTCTGTCTGCTCCTCGCTTCTCCCTGACCCTCACCCAACTACCAGTTCTACTGGTAATACGTCACCTTGTACCAGTTCTTTTAACTTTCGGAAAATACTACCTACAGTGGGGCAAAAAAGTATTTAGTCGGCCACCAATTATGCAAGTTCTCCCACTTGAAAGATGAGCAATGCCTGTAATTTTCATCATAAGTACACTTAAACCATGAGAGACCAAATGAAAAAAAAATCCAGAAAATCACATTGTCTGATTTTTAAAGTATTTATCAGACAGGCCTGGACATGCAGGGGCACACGTCTGGCACTCCAGGATTTGAGTACCTGGCGACATAGTGTGTTACTGATAGTAGTCTTTGTTACTTTGGTCCCAACTCTCTGCAGGTCATTCACTAGGCCTCCCCGCGTGGTTCTGGGATTCTTGTTCACCGTTCTTGTTTGACCCTACGGGGTGAGATCTTACGTAGAGCCCCCGATCGAGGCCATTATTGACCAAATAATTATTTTCCACCATAATTTGCAAGTAAATTCTTAAAAAATCAGACAGTTATTTTCTGCATTTTTGTTTTTCATTTTGTCTCTCATAGTTGAAGTGTATCTATGATAAAAATTACAGCCATCTCTCATCTTGTAAGTGGGAGAACTTGCACAACTGGTGGCTGACTAAATACTTTTTTGCCCCACTGTACCGAAGCGCAGAAAGCAACTTGTGAATTAAAAGTGAGCAGTGGTCCTGGACTTGATGGGGTTGAAAGTCATTTTGTCAAGCTAGCTGCCACTGTCATAATGTACCCTCTTGCTGATTTATTTAACCTGTCATTGGTCACCAGTCAATTACCACTTGTATGGAAATATGCACTTATTACTCCTGTCCATAAAAGTGATGACCAGCTTGACTGCAATAAGCTATTGGTTCTTGGGGACTTCAACGCCAGAGTAGGGACAGTCCATCAGACCTGGGAAGGAATCATTGGGTAGCATGGCATTGGCAAGTGCACGAGCAAGTCGTGCGCTGCACATGACCTTATCACCAACATCATATCCTGGCTACCCACCCGTACGTAACAAGACGTCATGGATACACCCTTGCTCTAAGCATTGGCATCCCATCGATTACACCAGTGGTTCCCAAACTTTTGCAGGCTGGCGCCCCCTTTGGCTTCCCAGTGAATTCCTAGCGCCCCCCCCCCCCCCCCCAAGGACCGGCATTTATATAAATAAATAATACATTTATATAAATAAATAAATAATACATTTATAATATCATTACCATTACGTTGAATTAGTGGGACCACTGAGTTTGTTTCTCAGAAACGAGCCGGTCCCATCTAGACGTAATCGGAGACAATGACACCCGAAGTGATTTAAGGTTTGTCTTTTATTGCAGGATGCTTGGTCTCCATGTGTTGAAGCAGTTTTGAATGCTTCACTGCCTGGTTAGTTAGCCTGTCGCCACATATTGGCTTTGCGGGCTCGACTGGGGAAACATGTCACGTGACCGGGACGAGTGTCTTGACCTGAATTAATTGATCGTCGATAAAAAAAAAATGTCTGTGCGGCTTGGCGGCCCGGTACCAAGTGACCCACGGACCGGTACCGGTCCGCGGCCCCGGTGGTTGGGGACCCACTGCCCTAACCAGCTCAACACAACACAACACGGCGCGTTCTGGCGAGTCCCCAATTTCATGTTGACTTGAACTCAAGATGATGTTGACCGCCAGAATGCGGTTTTTATTATAAGATAAAATTCTGAACATTACAAGCTTGAAATTACAAACCTGAGCTTTTGCTTTTGTAGTCTATGCTGTCGGATCTGACTGGGCCAGAGCGGCGTGTTGTGTACAAATCGACTGCCGCCCCCCCTACCGCCCCTTTCTTCCTCACCGCCCCCCCGATCTTTCCCACCGCCCCCCGGGGGGCGGTACCGCCCACTTTGGGAACCACTGGATTACACCATCACCAAGAAGAGGGAGCGCTAGGCAGGAGGTCAGAGTGACCAAGGCTATGTGTGGTGCTGACTATGCGGCAACCGCATAGTGAAGTTTGCTGACGACACGACTCTGGTGGGTCTCATCACCAAGGGAGACGAGACTCAATACAGGCTGGAGGTTGACCTTCTGACCGCGTGGTGCAGGGACAACAACCTCCTGCTGAACGTCGACAAGACCAAGGAGATTGTTGTTGACTTCCGGAAGGGTCACGCCCAACACCTGCCGCTGACCATCGACGGTGCTGTGGTGGAGAGAGTGAGCAGCGCCAGGTTCCTGGGGGTGCACATCAGTGAGGATCTCTCCTGGTCCACCAACACCGCGTCGCTGGCGAAGAAGGCCCAGCGCCGCCTGTACTTCCTTCGGAAACTCAGGCGAGCGGGGGCTCCTCCGGCCGTCATGACTACTTTTTACCGAGTCGGCACCATTGAGAGCGTCCTCTCCAGCTGTATTGCTGTCTGGGGTGGCAGCTGCACTGACCACGACTTGAAGGCCCTGCAGCGCATAGTGAAAACGGCTAGTAAGACTATTGGTGCTTCTCTCCCCTCCTTGAAGGACATTTACACCTCCCATCTCACCCGCAAGGCGACCAAGATTGGAGTGATGTGAGTCACCCCGCTCACATCTTTGTTGAACTTCTGCCCTCTGGGAGGCGGTACAGGAGCCTGCGCTCCCCGCACCACCAGACTTTCCAACAGCTTCGTACTCCAGGCTGTTAGGATCCTGAACTCGCTCCCCCCTTTCAGCGTAGCGTCCTGTTCTTGCTGTATGCACACTGGCTCGGTTTTGCCCCTCTTATTTAATGGGTTATTGGTCTGTTATTTATTCATCGCTCATTTATTTTATTTATTATTTATTATTTATGGTTTGTGCCTTCTTGTTTTGTTTTGTGTCGCCTACTTGTATGGTCTCGTCACCGTGGGATGGAGGAAACGGAATTTCGGTTTTCTTTGTGGTCTTGACATATGAAGGGATTGACAATAAAGCTGACTTTGACTTTGACTGCTGGACTGATCACCGGCTCATCATGTCCAAGCTCAAATGCCGCTTCCTGCCCGTGAGAAGACCCCCGAGGCCAAAAGACTGCGAAGAAGACTGAACATCTCCAAGTTGAAGAGCAGCAAAGTTGCAGAAGACTTCTCCAAAGACCTTGAGAGTAAACTGACAGATACAGTGCACGATGATTGGGCCAGAATAGAGGAGCAGTGGTCAACCTTCAGAGATGTCAGCTGCCTCTGAACACATTGAACCTGCTACCCGTCGTAACCAAGATTGGTTTGACGAAAACGAGGCGGGATATAGGCGCTGCTTGCAGAGAAACAACACTCCTTCAGCGCATCAGATCAACGCAGCCTCACGAGGATCCTTCAGAAACGCGTAAAGAAAAATCCAGAAGAAGCTACGCGAGATGGCAGGACAACTGGTTCCGCACCAAGGCAGATTAAATCCAGGGCTACGCCGACAGCCACGATTCCAAACGTTTTTTTTACGACGCGCTGAAGGCAGTGTACGGACCTCAGTCCTCCGGATCCTCGCCCCTCCTCAATGCAGATGGGACCCAGTTGCTGATTGAGAAGAAGCAGATACTGGAGATATGGGCTGAACATCTCAACAGCCTCCTCAACCACCTAACCTCAGTCAACGACCAAGCCATAGACCACCTGCCTCAAACAGAACCCTACCTTGACCGGGAAAACCTCCCGCTATAGAGGTTAGAAAGGCTGTCAAGCAACTCTCCTGTAGCAAAGCACCAGGATCCGACGCAATCCCTGCTGAAGTGTACAAGGCAGGAGGCCCTGCTATGATACAGAAACTGACTCTGCTCTTCCAGTCCATGTGGCATGAGGAAAATATCCCACAACAGTTAGGGGATGCCAGTGTCATCCACATCTACAAAAGGAAGGGTAACCGCCAGTCTTGCAACAACTACAGAGGCATGTCCCTTCTGTGCGCGTGTGTGCGTGTGTCTGTGTGTGTGATTTTAAGAAAACTTAATTACCCCAAGGGTCACGCCTTTGGCTGCTGCGCAGCTCACACAGCACCCGACCCATTTGGCCCCTCCCACAGGTGGTGAGCCCATCGGATGGGGGACCCACGTCCTTTTGGGATGGGCCCAGCCAGATCCCATGGGTGCAAGCCCGGCCACCAGGCGCTCGCCAATGTGCCTCACCTCCAGACCTGCCTCTAAATGGGGGCCCCAGTGACTTGCGTCTGGGCATGGGCAAGGGAAAACTGAATCCAGCGTCTGCGCTGCCTGTCCATTCCTATAAAAAAGGCTGAAATATTGTGCAGTTTAGATTTTATTTTTTTTTTAAAGTAAATAGATATGTAAAGTGATTTTCTTTCCCCTCACATCCTACTTTCTGTTTCACACATCTACTGTGGCAAACATGTTTTTTGTCATTTTTACCATCTTTCTAAGTAGCGCTATAGGCATGAAGCCCTCCTGGTATTTTCCTTTTGTTTCCATTTCTTTCTTCTTTTTTAAATATTATTATTATTATTTTTAGACTTGTCAAGAACCTGTTTGATCTGGCCCGGCAGCACAAACCTTCCATCATCTTCATCGATGAGGTGGACTCTCTGTGTGGCTCCAGAAATGAAAATGAGAGTGAAGCTGCCCGCCGCATTAAGACAGAGTTCCTGGTTCAAATGCAAGGTGAGCAGAAGCTGTACGAACATCAAGTTAACTGACAAGCAGTTATGGCAGCAATGTGTCAAATCAGTACTACACTATCACGACAATTTGGGAGACTACAGATGTACCTTCTATAGCTACAAATGTATCCATTCACAACAAGTAAACCGAAAGTCTTGGAGTCAAAATTGATTCATCAATAACAATTGATTATCAAATTAATCACCGCTATTTTAATAATCGAGTATTACCGTATTTTTTGCACCAAAAGGCGCACTGGATTATAAGGTGCACCCTCATTGAATTTTTTATTTTAGAAATTATTCCATATATAGGGCGCACTGGAGTAAAAGGCGCATAAAATAGAAGCTATACTGCAACAAACTAAGGTTGACTCGGGTTGCGGTATGCATCCACGCCAATAAACAATGAGCCCTCTGTAAACAATCGCGTTTCTCAAACTATCTCCTATAAAAATGATCAGAACGGACTAAAGTTCGATCTAACGCATTGGTACTGCTTACCTGTGTTTCCCTTCCATATCGATCCGTAAATTTACTCGTTACTCGAAACATTAACAGAGCAGCCTATTTTGACATGAAATAGTCTCGTGCATATAGCAGCTATCATTATAACCATTAGCCACCCCGCAAACTCCATCAGCCTCAGCTCGCAGACTCCCATGAGCCTCAGCAAAATGTAAACAATCGCGTTCTCAAACGATCTCCTATAAAATTGATCGGAACTGACTAAAGTTCGATCTAACACATTGGTACTGCTTACCTATGTTTTCACCTTCCATAGCGATTCGTAAATTTACTCGAACATTAACAGAGCAGCCTATTTGACATGAATAGCCTCGTGCGTATAGCAGCTGTCATTATAGCATTAGCCACCCGCAAACTCCCATGGGCCTCAGCTCGCAGACTCCCATGAGCCTCAGCAAAGTGTAAACAATCGCGTTTCTCAAACGATCTCCTATAAAATGTTCGGAACTGACTAAAGTTCGCTCTAACACATTAGTACTGCTTACCTATGTTTCCCTTCCATATCGATCCGTAAATTTACTCGAAACATTAACGGAGCAGCCTATTTTGAAATGAAATAGCCTCACGGGTACAACAGCTATTCAGTGACGCCCCCTGACCACGGTTGCCGTAATGCTGGGAAGCGATGCGTCCTTGTAATTTACTAGTCGTACTAAAACGTACTGAAACATTTTGGCAGAGCACTGTGTACAACCAGTATGGATCAGCAAATTCATCAATCGATCACTTTATATGGTGCACCGGACTATAAGTGCGCACCGGACTATAAGTGCGCACTGTCGGCTTTTGAGAAAATGTTAGGTTTTTAGGTGCGCCTTATAATCCGAAAATACGTAGTTTAAAAAAAATCGTTTAAACCCATTAAGGCCTAAAACGCTTGGCAAACAAACCTCTAAAACAGACATGGGCACTAACTACGGCTGCGGTCCGCATCCGTCCGCCAAACCTGAATAAATTGTATTATTAACCTTTTTTTTGGGTCATTTTTCCTGCAATGACTGTGTATCCCCAATAGATGGGGAAACGCCCCGCCGACACATTTACTTTCCAAAGCCCATGTCAGAAAGCCCAGTGCACACATCACAAGTGCGTGAACGGTACTCCGTAGTACGGACCCGCACACTCCACGCTCTATTTCTATCAGTGCCGAGGATTTGCATTCGAGTGTGGGCTGTGATGTCAGCATTCTTGAAATTTGCGCGCTGAGCTTTCAGATACAGTTTTACGCCAAACCCACCCGCAAACCTTCCCCTGGAATCCTTCCATTAAAATGAGTGGCCCAAGGAAAAGAAAGATGGACACTGAGTGCCGAGTGTTTAAACGAGTGGACAATTATTTGGCTCGACCTACGTGTGTGAGTAGACATTTAGCCACATGAACATCAACAAAGACAGTCACACATCTAGGTTAACGGACCAACATGTCGGCTCTATCCTAAGAATTGCCACAACAAATTTTACTCCAGACTATGATGCACTAGCAAAAAAGGGAGGCCAACAACACTGTTCCCACTGAAAATGCAGGGGAGTTTCTCTAGTTTGTTGTAAAAAAAAAAAAAAAAAAAAAGCATTTTTAGAATAATTTGTACAAACAGCAGGGATTGAAACTTGCGACCATTCTCATTTTCAAACAATGCAGGATGCTCAAGGACATTGATAGATCATCTGTTTGTGACTAATCTTAACTTTTAAAGTTCTTCAGTGTTTCCCGTTTCCTCACCTCTGTCACCAGGTTTTTGTGAGTTAAAGCTCTGCTCTGATTTTCAGATATTCGTCACTGTGTTGCTGTTTTGATTTCTTTATTACTTTATTTAGATGTATTCTTTCACTGATTCCTCAGGATAATTTGTGTTTGCCATTGGATGTGATTTCGCCTCATAAGATAAACATCTTTCATAAATCTGACCTGCAGGCACTGAAGTGATGGAAACTGTTAGTTTAGCAAGTCAAAAGGTTTGCCCACCCCTGCTCTAAAACCTAAGGGTGACTTTAGAAGCACTCATATATACATATTGTCTTATATCTATAGCACCACCAAGTCATGACAAGAAATTTATAGTTTTCGAAATACTTTATGATGGAGGCAAGGTATAAGATTTCTTGTTGCGTATTTCCTTCGCTGCACAAGAGGAAATGCTTAACTCTGTGTAGGTGCCGTATAATTTACTACTATTCTCTTGTTTAATGATTGCACACTTTCTGGAAATCCTATAAACTTCTTTTCACTTCTCAAATATCACTGTTTGTCTACTATATGATATATTTAACTAAAATTGCTGATCCGAACAACCAATGATATATAAAGGAAAATCTTGAAAATGATCAGGAGCGCCCCAAAAAAAATAAATAATAATATATATATATACATTAGGGGTGTAAATCGCGGGTTTTGTCACGATACGATATAATATCGATACAAAGAATCACGATACGATATTTGCCGATATCTTAAAGCCTGCTGTGATTCATTCACGATACATCACGATATAGTGCTCCACGATCGATATTTTTATTATTATTTTTTTTTTCTAAATAAAAAATACAGAACAATATCCTGATTTATAACAATTCATACGCAAAATCAACAAGGTACTGCAAACTCTTTATTTAGGAAATTAGAAGAGTATTGTAGTATACAAAGTGCTTATTTTAACACTGAACTTTATCAAATTCCTATATTTTTTCTCATATAAGTAAAGAAAAATGAATATTCTTACACTTTAAAGTGCATTACTGAATTATTTATTTCCAATAATTTTAATTGTCCGTTGAGCCATCTTTTCTTTGGAATCCAAAGTGCTTCCAAACGAATGACTTGAAGCCCAAAGGGGAGCGAATTTCCTCGTCTTCTTGGACACTAGCCATAGCACCAGCCCAGGAGCCGCGTAGTTGTCGGCTCCCCTTTCACGTGCCTGCTCTGCTCACAACACGACACGCCGCGTACTGCTCCCGGAAAGAGGAAGCAAGCAACAACGAACTGGATTTCAAAATAAAGTCGCGTCTAATGTCCGAGGTCAAACACGGCGATATAAATCGATGTTTACGTTTAGCATCGATGCCAATAAATCGTAGAGCATTATATCGATTAATCGATGTGTATCGATGAATATATATATATATATATATATATATATATATATATAAGGGGTGTAAATCGCGGGTTTTGTCACGATACGATATCATATCGATACAAAGAATCACGATACGATATTTGCCGATATCTTAAAGCCTGCTGTGATTCATTCACGATACATCACGATATAGTGCTCCACGATCGATATTTTTATTTTATTTTATTTTTTTTAAATAAAAAATATAGAACAATATCCTGATTTATAACAATTCATGCGCAAAATCAACAAGGTACTGCAAACTCTTTATTTAGGAAATTACAAGAGTATTGTAGTATACAAAGTGCTTATTTTAACACTGAACTTTATCAAATTCCTATATTTTTTCTCATATAAGTAAAGAAAAATGAATATTCTTTCTTTTTTTGTAACACCATTAACTTTAAAGTGCATTATGAACTATTTATTTACAATAATTTTAATTGTCCGTTGAGACATCTTTTCTTTGGAATCCAAAGTGCTTCCAAACGAATGACTTGAAGCCCAAAGGGGAGCGAATTTCCTCGTCTTCTTGGACACTAGCCATAGCACCAGCCCAGGAGCCGCGTAGTTGTCGGCTCCCCTTTCACGTGCCTGCTCTGCTCACAACACGCCGCGTACTGCTCCCGGAAAGAGGAAGCAAGCAACAATGAACTGGATTTCAAAATAAAGTCGCGTCTAATGTCCGAGGTCAAACACGGCGATATAAATCGATGTTTACGTTTAGCATCGATGCCAATAAGTCGTAGAGCATTATATCGATTAATCGATGTGTATCGATGAATCGTTACACCCCTAATATACATATATACGTATATACAGTGCCTTCCGAAAGTATTCGGCCCCCTTGAACCTTCCAACATTTCGCGACATTTCAGGCTTCAAACATAAAGATATAAAAGTTTAATTTTTTGTCAAGAATCAACAAGTGGGACACAATCGTGAAGTGGAACAAAATTTATTGGATAATTTAAACTTTTTTAACAAATAAACTGAAAAGTGGGGCGTACAATATTATTCGGCCCCCTTGCGCTAATACTTTGTAGCGCCACCTTTTGCTGCAATTACAGCTGCAAGTCGCTTGGGGTATGTCTCTATCAGTTTTGCACATCGAGAGACTGGAATTCTTGCCCATTCTTCCTTGCAAAACAGCTCGAGCTCAGTGAGGTTGGATGGAGAGCGTTTGTGAACAGCAGTCTTCAGCGCTTTCCACAGATTCTCGATTGGATTCAGGTCTGGACTTTGACTTGGCCATTCTAACACCTGGATACGTCTATTTGTGAACCATTCCATTGTAGATTTGGCTTTATGTTTTGGATCATTGTCCTGTTGGAAGATAAATCTCCGTCCCAGTCTCAGGTCTTTTGCAGACTCCAACAGGTCTTCTTCCAGAATGGTCCTGTATTTGGCTCCATCCATCTTCCCATCAATTTTAGCCATCTTCCCTGTCCCTGCTGAAGAAAAGCAGGCCCAAACCATGATGCTGCCACCACCATGTTTGACAGTGGGGATGGTGTGTTCAGGGTGATGAGCTGTGTTGCTTTTACGCCAAACATATCGTTTTGCATTGTGGCCAAAACGTTCGATTTTGGTTTCATCTGACCAGAGCACCTTCTTCCACGTTTGGTGTGTCTCCCAGGTGGCTTGTGGCAAACTTTAAACGAGACTTTTTATGGATATCTTTGAGAAATGGCTTTCTTCTTGCCACTCTTCCATAAAGGCCAGATTTGTGCAGTGCACGACTGATTGTTGTCCTATGGACAGACTCTCCCACCTCAGCTGTAGTTATCTGCAGTTCATCCAGACTGTATATACGTATATATGTATGTATATATATATATGCCTTGCGAAAGTATTCGGCCCCCTTGAACCTTTCAACATTTCGCCACATTTCAGGCTTCAAAGTTTAATTTTTTGTCAAGAATCAACAAGTGGGACACAATCGTGAAGTGGAACGAAATTTATTGGATAATTTAAACTTTTTTAACAAATAAAAAACTGAAAAGTGGGGCGTGCAATATTATTCGGCCCCTTTAATTTCAGTGCAGCAAACTCACTCCAGAAGTTCAGTGAGGATCTTTGAATGAGCCAATGTTGTCCTAAATGACTGATGATGATAAATAGAATGCTCCTGTGTGTAATCAAGTCTCCGTATAAATGCACCTGCTCTCAGGGTTCTGTTTAAAGCGCAGAGAGAACCATGAAGACAAAGGAACGCACCAGGCAGGTCAGAGATACTGTTGTGGAGAAGTTTAAAGCCGGATTTGGATACAAAAAGATTTCCCAAGCTTTAAACATCTCAAGGAGCAGTGTGCAAGCACTGAAATGGAAGGAGTATCAGACCACTGCAAATCTACCAAGACCCGGCCGTCCCTCCAAACTTTCATCTCAAACAAGGAGAAGACTGATCAGAGATGCAGCCAAGAGGCCCATGATCACTCTGGATGAACTGCAGATAACTACAGCTGAGGTGGGAGAGTCTTTCCATAGGACAACAATCAGTCGTGCACTACACAAATCTAGCCTTTATGGAAGAGTGGCAAGAAGAAAGCCATTTCTCAAAGATATCCATAAAAAGTCTTGTTTAAAGTTTGCCACAAGCCACCTGGGAGACACACCAAACATGTGGAAGAAGGTGCTCTGGTCAGATGAAACCAAAATCGAACTTTTTGGCCACAATGCAAAACGATATGTTTGGCGTAAAAGCAACACAGCTCATCACCCTGAACACACCATCCCCACTGTCAAACATGGTGGTGGCAGCGGCATGGTTTGGGCCTGCTTTTCTTCAGCAGGGACAGGGAAGATGGCTAAAACTGATGGGAAGATGGATGGAGCCAAATACAGGACCATTCTGGAAGAAAACCTGTTGGAGTCTGCAAAAGACCTGAGACTGGGACGTAGATTTATCTTCCAACAGGACAATGATCCAAAACATAAAGCCAAATCTACAATGGAATGGTTCACAAATAGACGTATCCAGGTGTTAGAATGGCCAAGTCAAAGTCCAGACCTGAATCCAATCGAGAATCTGTGGAAAGCGCTGAAGACTGCTGTTCACAAACGCTCTCCATCCAACCTCACTGAGCTCGAGCTGTTTTGCAAGGAAGAATGGGCAAGAATTCCAGTCTCTCGATGTGCAAAACTGATAGAGACATACCCCAAGCGACTTGCAGCTGTAATTGCAGCAAAAGGTGGCGCTACAAAGTATTAGCGCAAGGGGGCCGAATAATATTGTACGCCCCACTTTTCAGTTTATTTGTTAAAAAAGTTTAAATTATCCAATAAATTTTGTTCCACTTCACGATTGTGTCCCACTTGTTGATTCTTGACAAAAAATTAAACTTTTATATCTTTATGTTTGAAGCCTGAAATGTGGCGAAATGTTGGAAGGTTCAAGGGGGCCGAATACTTTCGCAAGGCACTGTATCTATATGTGTATATATATATTTTGTCTCTACCGCTACTAGTGGCACTTGTCTTTGTCCTTGTCTGTTATTTATCCATTTTTACATTTGGCACTTGTCTCTTGTATTTTTGCACTCTTGTACGCTGCTGTGACAAGTAAATTTCCCCGCTGTGGGATAAATAAAGTTCTACCATGCCGCCGATTGCGGCCGGGACTCCCCGTATGCCGCCAATTGCGGCGGGGACTCCCTGAATGCCGCCGATTGCGGCTGGGACTCCACATATGCCGTCGATTGCGGCTGGGACTCCCCGTATGCCGCCGATTGCGGCGCGGACGCCCCAAATGCAGCCGATTGCGGCGCGGACTCCCCGAATGCTGCCGATTGCGGCGCGGGCTCCCCGAATGCCGCCGATCGCGGCTGGGACTCCCCGAATGCCATCGATTGCGGCACCGACTTCCCTTATGCCGCCGATTGCAGATGGGAAACTCCGTATGCCGCTGATTGCGACGGGGACTTCCCGAATGCAGCTGATTGCGGCGCAGACTCCCGGAATTTTCGCCATCGCGGCACGGACTCCCAGAATTCCGTCGATTGCGGCGCGGACTGCCCGAATGCCGCCGATTGCGACGCAGACTCCCGCAAGTATAGTTATATACTACATAACTATATTGTAGCGTTACCAAAGTACCAGGCAAGACGTGGGTTTGGTAACCGATTCTTTATTTCACAAAACGAGCTCAACATGAGTGTGTGTTCGAAGCAAGCGCCCTGGATCGCTCTTCCCATCTCCCCCCCTGCTGCCTTCACGGCCTCGCTAGACAATCGGAAACTACTGAAGTCTAACATACACGTTGCTACTCTAAATAAACTATATATCACATAACTATAACATAAATAAGTAGTTTATTGAACCATCTGTGTCATTAAAAATCATTAAATCTCCAGACTCTGGAAATCAGTGAATGGAACTCCTTGTCAGTGAGGCTCCAATTTGTCCGACAGTTTTGTGTGTTCGTCTCGTCGTACCGGGTTGTGCGGCGGGCTGGTTCTGCTCGACATCGGCGAAAGCGAGTTTTGTGGCGATCTGGACTTTGAAACGGGGACATTAAAGGCGCTCGGTCTGCTCCGTCCTGGAGCGTCGCCGGACTCGCCTGCTATTCCTCCCCCGGTTGGGCGTCCGGGCCAGGCTGGCGGCCAACCCAGCTCGCCCGGCCGTGCCTTCCATTCTTCTGGCGAACGTTCGATCGCTGGACATCAACATGCCTGCTGAGTTCTACGGACCGGACAGTGCGTAACTGCTGTGCATCTGGAGCGGATGGCGTGCTATCGGGCGGACCGGGCCATTGTACGAGGGGGAACATCGCGAGGAGGTGGGCTGTGCGTCTACATCCGTGACGAATGGTGCCGGGACTCTGTTGTGGGATGCTAGCACTGCTCGCCACTGGCGAAGTTTGTGATCGCCAGGCTGTTGGGTCCTGAACTCTCTCCCCCGTTGTTTTACTTGTTATGTTAATCGTGTACTGTGTCTCGTCACCGTGGGATAGGGGAAACGAAATTTCGGTTTCTTTGTGTGTCTTCGCATGAAGGAATTGACAATGAAGCTGACTCTGACTCTGATTATTCCACAGCCATAGTGCGCCCTCATGCGGTTTAAAGTGAAAATAAAATGTGAAGTGATCAACTATAGTAGTAAGTAATGTGTTAATGATCAAGTATAAATTTGTGAATAATTTCACATATAAGTCGCCCCCCCACCCAAACTATGAAGAAAACGCTGACTTGTAGTCCGAAAATTACGGTAAATTCTATAGGCTAGAATCCATCCCATCGCTTGATGACATACAGGTAAGCCTGTCGAGAGGCAATCACAGTGAACCGCACATGCGCAATGGACAGTGACCACACCCCCTCACCGCAGCAGTTTGGCTGCGCATACACAAACCCGGTGCCAAACCTAACAAGCTAATCAACGCATTACGCATCAATGCACGCACTTGCTTTTTTCTTTTAAACTAAAGAAAGTTTATGACCATCAAAATGAGTGTGGTTGCTGGACCAAGTAAGAAGCCAAACTATCACTTTCATACAGAATGGGAGTTGGACTTTTTTGTACCTCATTGACTGGGTTGACATTCCCTTTAGCACAGCTTATGTAGTGGATACATAACGCAACCCTAGTCAACCCCAGTTTGATGCAGTAGCTTCTATTCTACGTGCCTTTTAATCCGGTGCGCCCTATACAGTCAAACCTCCGTTTTCAACCACAATCCGTTCCAGAAGGCGGTTCGAGAAGTGAATCGTTCGAATTCCGAATCTATTTCTCCCATTACAAATCCTGGGAAAAAAATGAATCCCTTTCAAGACTAAAAAAAACGCCTTTTTTAAGCATTTTTCATTTGCGCATTTTGTCCGATCGCGCAACTGCAGCGCACCGCCGAACGCGCAACCGTAGCTCGCAGCCGACCGCGCAACTGCACCGCGCTGGTCGCATTATTGTGACAGAGCCGTCGCTGAAATTTAGAAAATATTTTTAAAATCCTGATGTACTTTCCAAAATTTAAGTGGACCTCAGTGCGCAGGGAGCTTAATTTGGTCCGATCGCGCAACCGCAGCGCGCCTGGCGCTCACTGTCGCATTGCTTTAAGAGCGTCTTTGTGTTTTAGGATGGCTTTACTGCTCCATTACTTGCAGACTGTTAGAGTCAGCTAAAATCATGTTGTGGCGTAGATTAATCCAACTGACCAGGATATGCGGAGTTGACATCCAGTATGGTCTGCTGCATAAGATTGCGGGATTTTTAGCAAAACATCAAAACGGTCCATTGAGCAAGTATTAACTACCCCTATGGCACTAAGACACAGTGCAGTCAGTGTCATTGCATTTGACATCCAATCCATCCTTCCCTCCCTGCCTCCCTCACAGGTCGACCAGTAGTCAGTGCACCATCTAACGGGGAAACGCAAGCATTGCAGGGACAATATGACACTGTTTTGTCTTTCGTTGTGTCTTTTTACCTCAGATCACATTTTCTGAATCAAATTATATAGAAATCCAGATAATTCCAAATAATTATTTTCATTTGTCTTTCAACTGTTAAAGATAATCTGAACCTCATTTTGGCATTTTTTATTATCTTTGTGATTTGCGCAGGTGTTGGAAACAACAATGATGGCATTTTGGTGTTAGGAGCCACCAATATTCCCTGGGTTCTTGATGCTGCCATCCGCCGAAGGTCAGATGTCACTGTAATGCTGTTAAAAAAAAAAAAAACTTTTTCTGTAATTGATTCCATGCAGTTTGATGAGCCTTGACATTTATTTTCATAAAGGTTGGCCAGTGAAAGCCCACAAATCATTGCCTTTTCTCTCCACTGTGCAGAAAATAAGAATATTGCTAACGTAGGAACCAATTTTGTTGTTTTTGCTGGTCTCGTTTTTGCATAATATTGTATCTTTGAAAACCGCACTATTGAGCTGATTCTGTTAGTTAACTAACTCATTAGTGTTGATCACAAAAATTGGTCAAAACAAAATGCATTGTTTTAAATTAAAGTTTTATGCTATGATTGCAAAGAGATGGGGATTGCGCGAGCACAGGAATGTACGCACCGACTTGGGTCATCCAAATACCACTGCCCTACGATGGCTAAAGTAAAGGTTTTGTTTTTTACTGTAATATATTTTTTAATGTAATATATCCCACTATTGCCAGTTAGAATGCACTCTGTGGCATGTGCAGACTCCACACTATATGTATTGTATTCAAGTTAAGTCAACTTAAAAAAAAGTTTCAACATTGCAATCAAGTGGCCAACTAAATACTAATTATTTGACTCAAGCTAGTTTTGATACAGGTGGAAGCTGTTAAAAATAAGATCATAAAATGCTACCGACCGACCTATCTACCTACCTCCCTCCCTCCCTACCTACCTACCTACCTACAAGTCAAGTGCTTCTCGTGGCCGTTTAGCTGCTCTTATAGCCCACAGTAGACGCGAGAACTTATTTAAAAAAAAAAAAAAAAAATAAATACAATAAAACATCTCAAATAAAATTTTACATCCTACAATTTAAGAATCAGTTGTGACTTTCACGCTCACCTGCTGTGCCTCAAAAGCCCAAAAGCTATTATTGTGATGGCATGCCCATTAAGAGCACATGTCGGCAGCCCTGAGTGAGCCCACGACCCGCTGGAACCACGGACGTGTATTACATTGGCCTTTTATTCTTTTTGTGTATACGTTTTTCCACAGGAATTCACAACACACTCACGCATTGAATCTGCTAGCAACCGCTGCGCGGCACCGCTGCTGCTCACTGCTCCCCTCCTCCCCCAGGGGATGGATTAAAATCACACGGGGATGGGTTAATGCAGAGGACAAATTTCACCACACCCAGGTGTGTGTGTGTGTGACGATCATTGGGACTTTAATCTTTAATCTTAATCTTAATATGTTGCCCACAACCTATGCTAAGTTTAGCATTCGTGCAGTTTAACACAAATGAGTTTCCATTTCCAACTCTTGCATATCTTAATATGATATCCTGTCTACAAACACCATGCAGTGCTTTGCATCTGGCGTTGCTGAGGTAAAGACGATATAACTAGCGACACCCGGTCGAAGTTTAAGTTGAAGCATTTAGACTCATCTTTGTTGAATTTGTATTGCGTTTTTTGTTTGTTTGTTTGTTTGCTTTGTTTTGTTTTCCTGAAAACATTAAAAATTACTTGGGCAAGTTTGTCACTCTATAGCCAATATGTTTCCAGATATGGTTCCTTGAAGTTGTGCTATGAAAGGCTTGTTTTTTTAACTATCATTGTTGCACATTTTTGTATTTTGTCAAACGTGGGTGAAAATCTGTTCAAGCAGTCCTCTGTTAGCAGCAATGATTGAGATGAACTTGTCTATGTTGAACAGATTTGAAAAGCGCATCTACATCGCTCTGCCGGAGGAGCCAGCCCGGGCCCAGATGTTTCGCCTACACCTAGGCAACACACCTCACAGCCTGAGCGAGGCTGACTTGCGGCAGCTTGCTCATAAAACAGACGGCTATTCTGGTGCTGACATCAGCATCATCGTACGGGATGCACTGATGCAACCTGTGAGGAAGGTCCAGTCTGCAACACACTTTAAAAAGGTGAGACCAGAATAACCCACCTTATACTCAACAAAAACTAGTCACTGATTGGTAAGGACCAATTTAAGGAAATAATGTGTCAATAATTTTGATTAAAAAGATAGAAAGTCAACAGAATTGCATAATTTTGATTAAAAAGGTCAAAAGTAGAAAGTCTGCATCCTATTGCCAGTCTTGCACATGAAAGTATTACTTTGATGACTTAAATGTGCAAAGGTATTGTGAGACTTATAACCAACCGGCTCTTTCGAGTTTGAATGTAATAAAAAGGAGCACAGGGGAAGTTGAACTTTGGAAGACCTTAGGGGCACTGAAGGCTACCATTTTCCCTTCTTACTTGCTCTGGGTGTCATCTTCTTCAGTTTCTATATCTGATTGGTGTATATCTAATTGTAACTTAATAGGATGACCCTGACATAAATTGGTCCTTCGAGCCAGGTGCCAATTTATCTGCGACTGCGGGGGGGTGACTGACGGCAACTGAAGACTGTGCACAGCCAGACTGGGTCTGTAGAAAGAAGTCCACTTTCCTGTGGCCGGTTGCGTTGGCTTCCTCCCGGGGTCGTAGATTGAAGGCATCCTAAAATAACAGCGCCTGACGAGATGAGGAGCGAACACAAGCCGTGAGTGCAGTTTTGTGATTAAATAGCACTAAATGAAAAGCTTGGGTTTGAGTCACAAAGGAGGGACAAATTGTCCAAAAGGTTAAAAAAATCCCATCCTAGTAAGTATGACGTCCTGGAAAGAGTGAGGTTCATGTCCTGCTTTCATAATACAGAAATACGTACATACAGTGTGATGTGTGAAAGTTTGAGTTTGTGAGTGAAGACAGTGAGTCGCCAAGCACTGAAACAATGGGGCAACCAGTAAAGCTGTCCAAATGAAGTAAGTGCATGGTAACAAGTCATTGATATTTTGGCAGTGAAAAGTGAAACCTGTAATAAGGTTAAGCCTTGCGACACCTATCGTCTGAGTCTGCGAGTCTGAGAGTTTGTTCTGACTCACCCACTCTCTGTAAACAAGAATGTGGCAAGCCTTTTATCCACTCCCACTGACCACGACCATGCAAACTAGAAATAGGGGTGTGGAGAATTGGCGAACAATGATGAGTGAAGCTTTAATACTCTTCTCCCAAATTACAGAATCTGAAAAAAAGAGATTTGTATCCTATGATTGAAGAAGGCAGAAAGGCAGAACAATTCCTGTTTATAGATCCTGATCAAAGATGTTTAGAAGCTTAACTTTACAAAATAAATGAGAAGAGATGTAGAAATTAGAATTAATGTTTTTTGTTTTTTTTTTTAAACTGCCTAACCACATAAAGGACTGATTAGATTACAGTGATCCCTTGTTTATTGCTGATAAGACCAATGATTTTCATGGTGAAAATCCATGATGTAGAGTCAATATTTTAACTATACAGTGCCTTTGCGAAAGTATTCGGCCCCCTTGAACTTTCAACATTTCGCGACATTTCAGGCTTCAAACATAAAGATATAAAAGTTTAATTTTTTGTCAAGAATCAACAAGTGGACACAATCGTGAAGTGGAACAAAATTTATTGGATAATTTAAACTTTTTTAACAAATAAAAAACTGAAAAGTGGGGCATGCAATATTATTCGGCCCCCTTGCGCTAATACTTTGTAGCGCCACCTTTTGCTGCAATTACAGCTGCAGGTCGCTTGGGGTATGTCTCTATCAGTTTTGCACATCGAGAGACTGGAATTCTTGCCCATTCTTCCTTGCAAAACAGCTCGAGCTCAGTGAGGTTGGATGGAGAGCGTTTGTGAACAACAGTCTTCAGCTCTTTCCACAGATTCTCGATTGGATTCAGGTCTGGACTTTGACTTGGCCATTCTAACACCTGGATACGTCTATTTGTGAACCATTCCATTGTAGATTTGGCTTTATGTTTTGGATCATTGTCCTGTTGGAAGATAAATCTCCGTCCCAGTCTCAGGTCTTTTGCAGACTCCAACAGGTTTTCTTCCAGAATGGTCCTGTATTTGGCTCCGTCCATCTTCCCATCAATTTTAGCCATCTTCCCTGTCCCTGCTGAAGAAAAGCAGGCCCAAACCATGATGCTGCCACCACCATGTTTGACAGTGGGGATGGTGTGTTTCAGGGTGATGAGCTGTGTTGCTTTTACGCCAAACATATCGTTTTGCGTTGTGGCCAAAAGTTCGATTTTGGTTTCATCTGACCAGAGCACCTTCTTCCACATGTTTGGTTGTGTCTCCCAGGTGGCTTGTGGCAAACTTTAACGAGACTTTTTATGGATATCTTTGAGAAATGGCTTTCTTCTTGCCACTCTTCCATAAAGGCCAGATTTGTGCAGTGCACGACTGATTGTTGTCCTATGGACAGACTCTCCCACCTCAGCTGTAGTTATGGCAGTTCATCCAGAGGATCATGGGCCTCTTGGCTGCATCTCTGATCAGTCTTCTCATTGTTTGAGATGAAAGTTTGGAGGGACGGCCGGGTTCTTGGTAGATTTGCAGTGGTCTGATACTCCTTCCATTTCAATATAATTGCTTGCACAGTGCTCCTTGAGATGTTTAAAGCTTGGGAAATCTTTTGTATCCAAATCCGGCTTTTAAACTTCTCCACAACAGTATCTCTGACCTGCACTGGTGTGTTCCTTGTCTTCATGGTTCTCTCTGCGCTTTAACAGAACCCTGAGACTATCAAAGAGCAGGTGCATTTATACGGAGACTTGATTACACACAGGAGCATTCTATTTATCATCATCAGTCATTTAGGACAACCTTGGATCATCAAAGATCCTCACTGAACTTCTGGAGTGAGTTTGCTGCACTGAAAGTAAAGGGGCCGAATAATATTGCACGCCCCACTTTTCAGTTTTTATTGTTAAAAAAGTTCTAAATTATCAATAAATTTCGTTCCACTTCACGATGTGTCCCACTTGTTGTTGATTCTTTGAACTTTATATCTTTATGTTTGAAGCCTGAATGTGGCGAAATGTTGAAAGGTTCAAGGGGCCGAATACTTCGCAAGGCACTGTATCTGCACAAAACTTTTATAATTTTATTTTTAAACACGTTATTGTATTTGTAAACACTAAACATTTAAAGTTAAACTGACTTTTAGAAACATCTTTGGGCTTCACTAATACTCAAAAAGTCACAGAAAAACTTCCATAAACGTATCACGGTTCCACTTTGCTGCGTGTGCTGGCCGACTGACGCGCCCCAGCGCACCAGCGCGATGGCATCCGCACAAGACAATTTTATTTTTAAACACTTTATTGTAATTTTAAACATTTTATCATATTTGTAAACACATTTTAAAAATGTTTAAGTATAAACATGTCACGGGTCCGCTCTGCCCTCGCTGTGCTGGCCGACTGACGCGCACCGCCGACCAGCGCATATCAAATGCAGATTTGCACGCGCTGATGCCATCGGTGGCATCCGCACAAGAGTTTTTAAATGTTTTAATTAAAATTGTATTTTTAAACAATTTATTGTACAGTAATCCCTCGTTATCTGACACACCGTTAGACTGGTTCCACTCATATCTCTCTGGCCGTACTCAGTTCATTCAGTTAAAATCATTCCCATCCGATCCCTCCCCCCTATCCCCAGGGCTCTGTCCTTGGCCCTATCCTGTTCATCATCTCCCTCCTCCCACTTGGTCTCATATTCCGTAAATATAACATCAATTTTCACTGCTATGCGAGGACACCCAGCTCTATGTTTCCTCCAAACCCTCTTCAACCTTCCCACCCTCCTCCCTCTGTGCGTGTCTACAGGACATCAAAACCTCCAATTTCCTCAAAATGAAAAGTGACAAAACCGAGACCGTTCTCATTGGTTCCAAATCCACACTCTCAAAGCAACCCAGTTTCACCCTCACCATCAACAACTCCCCCGTCTCCCCTTCCCCCCAGGTCAAGAGTCTGGGTGTCGTCCTCGACAGCACTTTATCTTTCCAGTCACACATCAACAACACCGTCCGGTCAACCTACTTCCACCTCCGAAACATCAACTGCCTCCGCCCCTCACTCACTCCCAACAGCGCCGCAATCATGGTCCATTCACTTGTCACTTCCCGTTTGGACTATTGCAACGCCCTTCTGTTTGGTCTCCCCCACAAACTCCTCCATAAACTCCAACTGGTTCAGAACGCTGCTGCCCGTATCGTCACCAAAACCCCTTCCATCTGTCACATCACCCCCGTTCTTCACCAACTACACTGGCTTCCCATCAAATACCGTATAGTCTATAAAATCCTCTTAACACATTCAAGGCAGTCCATAACCTGGCCCCCCCATATCTGTCTGACCTCATCCATACCAATATCCCCACCCGGTCTCTTAGATCTGCCTCCTCCATCAACCTCACCGTCCCCCCAGCTCGCCTGTCCACCATGGGGGCTAGGGCCTTCAGCCGCTCCGCCCCACGTCTCTGGAACTCCCTTCCCCCTGGCATCAGAAATATTGACTCAATCACCTCATTTCAATCCCACCTCAAAACCCATCTATTTAGACAGGCATACCCGATTTGACCACCTACTGTACTTTGATGCTCTGCTGCAAGCGCTTTTGGCTTTTTTAAACTGTGTCCTTTGTTGAAACGCAGCTAACGCTCGCCACGCAGCAGCTTTTAAGAGCCAAAGCCAAAGGGATCGTGTTCTACAGTTCCGCTACACGGCAGACGCTAAGCTAACGGAGCTACTAGCGGTTGCAGCTGCAAACAACCAAACAATCGTTGTTTGAGAAGCTCGTTTGTCGTTTGGATTCCTTCGACCGTCAACGCAGGGGTCTCAAACTCCAGTCCTCGGGGGCCGCATTCCTACATGTTTTCCAAGTTTCCCTCGTTAAACACACCTGATTCAATTATCAGGCTCCTGCAGAACGTGAGGATGAACTGATCATTTGAATCAGGTGTGTTTAACGAGGGAACTTGGAAAACATGTTGGAATGCGGCCCCCGAGGACTGGAGTTTGAGGACCCCTGGTTCAACGGGTGTTCAGACTCGCTGGATTAGCCACTACCAGGACGTACAGGACTAACAGCAGGCCTATCCATCCTCGTGCCTAATCACCGCAGCGGGTCCACTTGTTGGGTGAAGTGGGTAAGTGTTGCTGCCTGAAGTATTCCTGATCATCACCATCTTTACCTGACCTAAACTATATCAACGCAGTGGGCTCCAGGTGGAGCCCCTGTGTGTAAGTACCTGAACCCTCTAAGCTAAGCAGTCACCATCTGCAATTGGTTGTGAGTGCCAGGCACTTTTAGCCCTGTACTGCCGCTATTTCTTGTACTTTATAGGTACTGCATAGAGAAGTGTGCAATGGCCTCGAAAAAGGATATGGAAGAATTAAAGTGATCTAATGAGGTCTTGAGAAAGTCAGTGGAGTTCATGAGCCACCAAATGGAGAGCATGACAACCAAGCAAGATTCTATAATGGATATGATGAAGGAAATCAAGGACCTAAAGAGACTAAACAAAGAGAAGGATGTGAAGATCGATCAACTGGAAAACAGGCTTTCTGATCTAGAACAATATACTGGATTGAATGATGTTATTATCACCGGGCTGCTAACAAAACCCCGCTCATACGCAGGTGCGGCAAGGTCAGGAGCTGTGACCAGGGGAACAGAGCTTAGTAATGAAGAAGATACAGTGCAGCAGCAAGTGATAGAATTCCTACAAAAAAAAACACATCAGCATAAATGAGAATGACATAGAAGCTTGCCACCCTCTTCCCCAGAAAGATAAGAGCAGGTCGGCAGTTATCATCATGAGGTTTGCCAATAGAAAATTTAAAACAAACCTTCTGCGCCAAGGTAGAATGTTGAAAGGGTCAAATGTGTATATCAATGAACATCTGACCAAAACCAATGCCGAAATAGGCAAGAGTGCTCGGTACCTCCGTAAAGAGGGAAAGATTCAAGCAATGTGGTCCTCGAACTGCAAAATATACATTAAACTGAATGGAGGACCTGACCAGGCTAGAGTGGTCATGGTTAGGAGATTGGGGGAGTTGGACAAATTTGCATAGGTAGGCCTACTTCCTCTGTGATGCATGACTGTTTTCTGACGCTACTTCTTTAATGATGCCGACATTGCACAATATTTCCTCATATAGAAGCGCAGAAACTGAACTTGACATCAACAGTACTAATTGACCATCCTGATGTTGATTGTTTTAATTTCATCAATCAAAGTGTAACTGACAAATGCAAATATTTACTTGATGATGAATTTAGAACAGCCAGCGATCCATTCCATAATTCCAGTGTATCTCTTCTGCATGTAAATGCCCGTAGTCTTCCTAAAACTTTGACCATCTTGCTCTAACTATCTCCAACCTCAACTTTCCTTTTTCGGTTATTGGCATCTCTGAAACTTGGCTACAAAAAGATAATTCTGATTACTATGCCTTGGACAATTACAGTAATGTCCACAGATGCAGAGAAGACAAGAATGGAGGAGGTGTTTCACTGTATGTTAGTAGTAAGTTGGAATATAAAGAAAGACCTGATCTTGAACAATGTTTTGAGCTGAGTGGAGAAGCAGTATTTATTGAGTCTAATCGAACAGTTATAGGGTGCATTTATAAACCTCCAAAATCTAAGATACCTGATTTTGTTAACCGTCTCACCTATGCGCTATCTATAATATCTCATGAAAATAAGAAATGTTTCCTCATGGGGGATTTCAACATCAACATTATGGACTCTGAGAAACAAACTCAGTCTTTCCTGGATGGTCTGTCTTCTTTCTGTTTTAAGCCTATGATTACTAAACCTACGAGAATAACTGAAAATTCAGCAACTTTAATAGACAATATATTTACTAACATACTTGACAGAGATCACTTGTCTCGAATTCTATACTCAGACATCTCTGATCACCTTCCCATATTCTCTATTACCTCCTCACGAGCAAACACTCTTCTTCCTACTGGGAAGCCGATGGACACATATAGACTTATTAATCAACAAACAATCGCCAAGTTTAAAATGCAAGTTCAAAACGGTAGCTGGGATGCTGTATTAAGGAACCCTGATTCCCAGCAGGCATATACCATATTCTTGGAGGAACTGACCAAGCATTATCATTATTCTTTTCCCATAAAGAATAGAAGCCTCAAACATGAATCTCGTTCGAAGCCTTGGGCTAGTCGGGCAATTACTAAATCTATTTGGCACAAAAATAAACTGTACAAAAAATTCATCGCTAATCCTACATCTATGAATCATGAGAAGTACAAACAATATAGAAACAAACTCAACCATGTGATCAGAGCTGCAAAAAAGAAACATTATGCCAATGAAATTGTCAAAAGCAGCAAGAACATGAAAGCCTTGTGGTCTACAACAGTGGTCCCCAACCTTTTTTGCGCCACGGACCGGTTACGTGTCAGAAATATTTTCGCGGACCGGCCTTTATATAAATAAATACATTTATAATAAATGTATAAATACGATGAGATAAAATGATACGACTGGCATAAAAACAAATATAAACCACATAAAAATAAAACTCACCATTACGTTGAATTAATGGGAGCACTGAGCTTGTTTCTCAGAAACGAGCCGGTCCCATCGAGGCGTAATTGGAGACAATGTCCTTCTTGTTCACGTTTCTGTTCTTTAAAATAATTCCAAATGTTTGTCTTTTAATGCGGGATGCTTGGTCTCCATGTGCCGAAGCAGTTTTGAAGGCTTCATTGCCTCGTTAGCTAGCCTGTCGCCACATATTGTGCGTACTGGGCTTGGCGCGTCAAAGACACCTGTGGTGATAAATCCATATTTTAAGTAGGACTCCTGAAATTTTCTTTTAAATGCAGCTTTCCTTTTCTTAGAAGTCGTAGCCTCTTCTTCTTCCGTCTCCTTAGTGGGCTTTTTTCCCTTTCCGAAGAAGCTTTCCAAACATTGCTCATTTTTGCTAGCTTCGCGGGCTCTACTGGGGTGACATGTCACGTGACCGGGACGAACGTCTTGACCGAATTAACCTGTCAAGAGACACACATGCACCGACGGATGTAATTAGGAAATAATCGCCAGATTTTTTTATATTTTTCAAAATAAATTCTTACTCATTTTTGCTAACTTTGCGGGCTCGACTGGGGAAACATGTCACGTGACCGGGACGAGCGTCTTGACTTGAATTAATTGATCGACGATAAAAAAAAACCTTTTTTTTTTCTGTGCGGCTTGGCGGCCCGGTACCAAGTGACCCACGGACCGGTACCGGTCCGCGGTCCGGTGGTTGGGGACCGCTGGTCTACAATAAAGGAATTCCTGAATAAAAAGAAATCATCCAATTCATTTCCCTCTGAGTTCATAATAAATGATAAGCCTTTATCAGAGCCCAAAACAATCGCCTGTAAATTTAATGAATTCTTCACAGAAATTGGACCAACCTTAGCCAGACAAATTCCACAAGTAGCCGATAACCCAATCAATTACACGGAGACTAGTACTTCTGCAGCTTTTACTCTGACCCCAGCCACTGAACAAGAGATTCATAACATAATTTCATCCCTTAAAAATAAACACATTGATCATTTTGATTCCAGACTTGTGAAAGAAGTTGCAATCTGGATTGTGAAACCCTTAGGTTACATTTTTAATTTGTCTTTCTCAAAGGGCATTGTCCCACAGGAACTAAAGTTGGCTAAAATTGTGCCAATCTTCAAAAATGATGACCCAACAGTTCTTACTAATTATCGCCCAATATCCATTTTACCTGTCATGTCCAAGATCTTGGAAAAACTACAATAGACTGTGTACCTTCCTCGATACTCACAATATACTATATGAACACCAGTATGGCTTTCGCAAATCTCATTCTACATACATGGCTATCTCTCATTTAACAGAAAAACTATACAAAGTTCGTGATATGAAAGTATACTCTCTTGCAGTTTTCCTTGATTTATCCAAGGCATTTGATACAATAGACCATGAGATTCTCTTTTCAAAATTAAACATATTGGTGTCTCTGATGTCTCACTGTCTTGGTTTGCCAGCTTCTTGAAAGAGAGGAAACAATACGTCTCATTTAAGGGCTTTGACTCCCCCCAGTTAGACATCAAATGTGGAGTCCCACAAGGTTCCTTTCTTGGACCCCTGTTATTTTTAATTTATATTAACGATCTCTGTAGAGCCTCTCACCTTCTGTCAACCATCTTATTTGCTGATACTAGTGTTTATTCACATAGCAATCTCGAACACCTTCTCTCAGTAATAAACAACGAATTGCAAATGTTTTCTCGGTGGTTCAAAGCAAATAAATTGTCTTTGAATATAAAAAAAAACAGACTTCTTATTGTTCAACTGTGGGAAAAGTTGTTGAGCAACAAGATGTAGCGGTCCTTATTGACAATAAGTTAATTTCTCTATCTTCATCTGTCAAATTTCTGGGCATATTAATTGATGACAAACTATGCTGGAAACCTCATATTAGTACAATATCTTCTAAAATTGCTAGGAATACTGGTATTTTGAGCAAACTACGGCATACTTTGGACAGAAAAACAACTCTGATGCTCTATTACTCCCTAATCTACCCATATATCAATTCTTGCAACGTAATTTGGGCCAGCACTCATCCTTCCAAGTTGAATCGCATCTATTGTCTGCAAAAGCGTTGTGTCCGAATCATTCTACATGCCAACTACCTTGCTCATTCACTCCCACTATTCCAGGAACTATCAATTCTCAGCATATAAAAGGTAAACTTTCTCCACACAGCTCAGTTTGTCTTCAAAGCAACCCACAAACAGTTTCCCATTACACTCAATAGCTTTTACAGGAGAAGGGAAGACTATTCCTGTCATAACACCAGAAATAAAGCTAGACTTGAGTCATACGAACTTCCCTGTCCAAATTTAGTCTTCATTTCAGGGGTGCCAAAGTATTTAATCAACTTCCTATCCATTTCTTTGACATTTCGTCCTCCATGTTTAAAACTACTGTTAAACAACACATATTCACAAATCACATATAATAATAATAATAATAATAATAATAAACTTTATTTGTATAGCACCTTTCATACAAGAAATGCAGCTCAAAGCGCTTTACAACAATGAAAGAAAAACATGAATACATAAAAACAAAACATTAATGTATGCATACACAATCAATAAAGTGAGTTTAAAATAGGAGCACGCTTTAATAAAATAAAGAATATATCTTTAAGAAATGGTAAAAAATAAAATAAAGATAAAGATAAAATTAGGCTTAAAATGAAATTTATAAAACGTAATTAGTTAAATGCTCGGGTAAAGAAATGAGTTTTAAGTTTTGTTTTGAAAATATCTAGCGACCTGGCCTCCCTGATACCTATTGGCAGTGTGTTCCATAGTTTGGGGGCGTAATTAACAAAGGCTGCATCACCGATCTTCTTTCTGCTGTTGCTGGGAGCCTCCAATAAACCAGCAGCAGATGATCGCAGGGTTCTTGGAGGTATATAGCTAACAAGAGAGTTTGCAATGTAGCTTGGTCCCTGCCCATTGAGGGCTTTGTATAGAAGGAGAAGGATTTTAAAATCAATTCTAAATGTTACAGGAAGCCAGTGCAGAGCAGCTAGAACTGGTCTAATGTGCTCTCTCTTCTTGGTCCTGGTTAATAGGCGAGCTGCAGCGTTTTGGATGAGCTGAAGTCTATCAGTGGTTTTTTTCGGGAGACCAGTAAAGAGTGCATTACAGTAGTCAAGCCGGCTTGAAATAAAGGCATGAATCAGTTTCTCAGCATCATTTTGATTTATGAACGCTCTTACTTTGGCTATATTTCTAAGGTGGAAAAATGATGTTTTGGTAACCTTGTTAATGTGGGACCTGAAGCTTAGATCTGAATCTAAAATAACACCAAGACTTGTAATCTCGGATTTAATCCAGGGAGTTAATTTCCCCAAATTATTAAACAGCATTTCTCTTTTAGTTTTAGGGCCGATTAGCAAGATTTCAGTTTTATCCTCGTTTAACTTTAAGAAATTGTTGCTCATCCATTTATTTATAGCCAGAAGACAGTTGGTGATGGAGTTTATAGGTGTAGCATCATTGGGTTCTGCAGATATGTACAATTGTGTGTCATCCGCATAACTATGGAAATATACATTGTGCTTTCTGATGACGTCGCCAAGCGGCAGCATGTAAAGTGAGAATAATAGTGGACCAAGGCAGCTGCCTTGTGCAACCCCATAGCGACTGTCATGTGTGTTGGACACATGCTCTCCTAAACTGACATAGAACTTTCTCCCTTTGATATATGTTCTGAACCAGTTTAACACACAGTCCGAAAGACCGACTAACCTTTCAAGACGATTGATTAGGATATCATGCTCAATGGTATCAAACGCTGCACTTAGGTCTAAGAGGATAAGAATCGACACCTTGTTTTCATCAGAGTTTAATCTGAGGTCGCTGATTATTTTAGTAAGAGCAGTTTCAGAGCTGTGGTATGTTCTAAAGCCTGACTGAAATTCCTCCAGGATATTGTTTTCTTTCAGAAACGAATTTATTTGCACTGAAACTATCTTTTCAAGTATCTTACTAATGAAAGGAAGGTTGGATATCGGCCTATAGCTGGTCAGTACATTTCCATCTAGGTTGGGCTTCTTTAATAAAGGTTTTACCACAGCTGTTTTAAAGGCATCTGGGAAGATGCCTGTTTGAAGGGTTGTGTTTATAATGTTTAGGACATGACTTGAAACACTGTTGAATACCCGCTTAAAGAATGCTGTCGGTACAGGGTCAATACTTGAAGTGGAGGAGTTACACTCAGTGACAGTCTTGCAAAGCTCATTCAATGTAATACAGGTGAATGTTCCCATGGTTACACAATTCTTATAGGATTTACTGAGATCATCTATGTTTATATCGGCAACAATACTGGCTCTAATTGAAGTTATTTTACTAGTGAAGAATAATGCGAGTTCTTCACATTTTGATGCAGAGAACTGTGGGGGTGTGGGGGCAATGTTGAGTAGTTGATCAATAGTGGAGAATAATATTCTAGAGTTTCCAGTGTTCTCTGAAATAATCTTAGAAAAGTAATCCTTTCTTGCCAGACATATTATTTTATTATAAGCAGTCATGGCGTCTCTGTATATATCACGATGAACTGTGAGTCTAGTTTTCCTCCATTTTCTTTCAGCTGCCCGACAGACTCTCTTGGTTTGCCTAACATTGCTATTGTTTAACCATGGGGAGATTCTGTCAGTACTTTTCCTTTTGACCTTTAGCGGTGCAACAGTATTCAGAGCAGACAACAAGATACCATTGAAATGTTCAACTATGTCATTTAGAGAGGAGTCATAGTTGTATGGCTCAAATGACCTCATAATATCAGAAAACTCTGCTTCAGCCTGCTCATCTAGGAATCGCTTTTGAACTAAAATTTCCCTTTTAGTCTGTGTTAAGGTTAGCTTTACATTATAAGATACACAGTGATGGTCAGAGATAGGCAATTCACATACAGAGATATTATCAATGTCTATTCCTGTTGTTATTACTAAGTCCAAAGTGTTACCATGCTGGTGAGTGGCTTCATTAATGTGTTGGGTAAGATTAAAACTGTTTAGTAGGTTTACCAGTTCTATAGCTTTGGAGTCGTTCTTTTTATTAATATAAATATTTAGGTCTCCATTCAGAATTAATCTGTCATAGTTAGTGATTCCAAGTGAAATCAGCTCTGAGAATTCCTGTAGAAATAATGATGAGTATTTTGGTGGCCGATATAATGTGATAATGAGTACTGGTAATTTTGTTTTAAGTTCAAGAGCAAGATATTCAAATGATGAGAATTCACCAAGGTCGATGTTATTACCCACAAACTGTGTAGAGAAAATAGCTGCTATTCCCCCGCCCCTTTTTTCATGTCTGACAGACTGATGGAACTTGTAGTTTGGAGGACAAGCTTCCATCAGTGTTGCTACACCATTGTTATTGTTTAGCCAGGTCTCAACCAAACATATACAGTGCAGATTCCTTTCAATGATCAGATCATTTACCAAAAAAGATTTGTTAACCAAAGATCTAACATTCAAAAGAGCTAATTTCAGTTGTTGTGTTTCAATAACAGGGACTGGTTCTGGCTGGACATTAAGACATGTAAGGTTACTGAGACGAGTACCAGATGGTCTATGGTTACTACGATGTGTTTGACCATACCACCGGCTGTTTAATATTACTGGTATGTTTGAAGAGGTGGCATGGGGTCTGTCTCATCTTTGTCTTATACCTGAGCGTCTGTTGTTGCTGCTGTTTAGTAGTCCATCAGCTTGACTGGCAGCTTTAACCAGTTCCTTAATTTGTGATTGTGGTGTGGGGGGGATTTGTGATTGAGGGGAAGGTGGGCAGGGGGATCGTTGGGTCCTCGATAGGCACAGAGACATCCTTCGATTGCCTTGGGTGATCTGGAACAGTGGGTCTGGTGAGGTGGGATGTGATGGAGGGGGGTGTGCAGGAGGGGGAGTGTGTGCTGTCCTTGATGGTCCACGTGGGAGGGGGGGAAAGGAATCCTGTGAGGGGGGAGGGGGGGAGATGGATCCTGGGAGGAGGGAGGGGGGGTGATTGCGTGCTGACGTCTTCGGTGGGCTATCCTTTGTGCGTTGCCAGCTGTCTTCTCTTATCTTTGATAGGACACCATGTCTTTGATATGGTGTCCCAACGGCGTAACAAATGTTGGCACTGAGTAGCCTGGATCCGTAGATGTTTGGATGTATCCCATCCGGCTGGAATCGGTCTTTACAATTCCAAAAGATATTGAAATTATCAATAAACTGTATTCCATGTTTGAAGCACTCAGATGTCAGCCATGTATTTAGGCCAAGAAGTCTACTGAAAGATTCCGTTCCTTTGTTTAAGGTTGGAATGGGGCCAGAGATGTACACACACTGTGACTGATGGTCATCCAGTATGTTTAGCAACAGGGTCAAGTCTTTTTTCAGAATCTCAGACCCAGTTTTCTTATGTAGAATGTCAAAAGACCCGGTGTGGATAATGATTCTCATATTTCTTGGGCATGTATTTAAGATAACTGGAATCAGTTCTGCAATTTCAGATACAGTCGTGTTATCCATGCTAATGTTTTCAGTCTTTGGCATTTTAACAAATTTAGTTACTGAGTCTCCAATCAAGAGAGTGTGTGGTTCAGTTCTGGAGTTAGCAAAGTTTCTTCTGGCCCTCGGCCTGTCCATGGCTTGGGGACTGTTCCTGGGGTTGTGATTAGCCTTAGCGCTAGCAGTGTGATTAGTATCTGCGGCTTCATTACAGTTATTATCCAACATTTCATCCCTTGCCAATAGTTCATACCTGTTATGTAGTGGAAGATCAGGTGTAGGAGTGAGTGTTGATGCTTCCATATCTAATCTCTTGCCCGGTTTGCCTCTCGGGCTGACAGCTGGTGTTGATGTTTTTGGCCTGGCTCCATTGCGATGCCAGTAAGCGGTTGTCGTCGGAGCTTCTGCAGCTAATCCAGGGTTACGGACAACATCAGAGAGCATCCTGGGAGTTTCCACCACTAGTTCAGTAGTGTTAGGACATATCCAGGGAAGTGTGTCGGTCAGATCTGTAGCGGGAGCCTCCACGTTGATAGCCCCGTCTATAACAATCTGTGTCTGTCCGTTAGCATTTGGTGCTACTTTGGCTACATGATAAGCGTCAATGAGCTGCTCCACAGCTGCTACCGAGTCCGTGAATTTGTCATTTTCACATATCTGATGTAGTGTTTCAATCTGTATTCCAAGTTGCATTTCAAGCTGGAATATCCTCTGATTCAGTCGCTTACACTCCGTGCAGTTTACCGGTTTTGATGGCGTTGGAGACATGTTGGAGAGATTTGAGGACACTCCTTGGTGGTAGCTGGTCTTCTGCAGTCTAGTAGTAGCTACTGCAGGCATATGCACGATGAACTATAGTAGTATTACCTGAGTTCGGGTGCTTGTTACCTTGGCTACTGTTATTATTTTGCCTTGATGATGCTATTATTTGTTTACTAAGGATTTATTACTTTTATTTGTTTTTTAAGTTATTACCATCCCTTTGTAATTACCGTAATTTTCGGACTATAAGTCGCTCCGGAGTACAAGTCGCATCAGCCATAAAATCAGTCAGCTTTATTGTCAATCTCTCCACATGTCAAGACACACAAAGAAATCGAAATTACGTTTCCACTATCCCACGGTGACAAGACATAGTACATAGTAGTACAATGCCCAAAAAAGTGAAAAAAAACATATATAAGTCGCTCCGGAGTATAAGTCGCATTTTGGGGGGCAATTTATTCGACAAAATCCAACACCAAGAACAGTCATGAACGAGCAACAACAGGCTAAACGGTAGGTATGCTAACGTGACATAAACACAAACAAAGAGCTGACGTAACATTCAGTTATTTAAAAAAAACTATTACATAAATAACACGTTTATAAAACCATCTGTCACTCCAATTCATTAAATCCATCGATCGTCCTTTGTCAACAATGCGTGCGCGCCGCTGACGGCGCTTGCACTTCAAAATATTCCACAGGCCCATATAACGATATATAAATTATATATCAAGTAACTATTATACAAGCAATAATGTTATCAAACCATCTGTGTCACTCCAAATCATTAAATCCATCGATCGTCCTTTGTCAACAATGGGTGCGCGCAGCTGACGGCGCTTGCACTTCAAAATATTCCACAGGCCCATATAACGATATATAAATTAGAAATCAAAAAACTATTATATAAGCAATACTATTATCAAACCATCTGTGCACTCTAAATCATTAAATCCATCGATCAAATTCCTCGTCCTTTGTCAACAACGCCGCGCGTGAGCTCTGACGTCAGCCTCGTCGTTATTCCACAGATTTAGTATATAACTATATTGTAGCCCTAACAAAGTACAAGGAAAGACGTGGGTTTGGTAAACGGCTCTTTATTTAACAAAACAAACTTCCAGGCGTGTGGCGGCGTGGACTTCCAGCCACGAAGGTGGAAGAGAGATCTATAGAATAGGACCGGGCGTGCGTAAAAGCCATGACCGAGCCCCATCCACCGTCCCCGGATAGCCACCCGGCCGAGCGCCGGCCCCCGACTTCCATCCACGGAGGTGAAAGAGAGCTCCGGAGAGTAGGACCGGGCGTGCGTAAAAGCCATGTCCGAGCCCCATCCACCGTCCCTGGACAGCCACCCGGCCGAGCGCCGGCCCCCGACTTCAATCCACGGAGGTGAAAGAGAGCTCCTTAGAGTAGGACCGGGTGTGGGTAAAAGCCATAATAGTTTTTCAAACCTTCTGTGTCACTCCAAATCCTTCAAACTCTTCGTCCGCCGTGTCACTTAGAAACAAAGCCGCTAATGATGCCGGTAGTACGTGGGGCATCTTCGTCATCCTGTGATCAATCTTTGTCCTTTATGTAAACAACCGCCGCGCCACTCCGCGTCGCGCTGCTGACGTCACTCGAAATTCAAAAACAGTAATCCCTTGCTACATCGCGGTTCGTTTATCGCGGTTTCACTTTTTTTTTTTCGAGAAAATCTTTGAAAAAAAACACATAAGTCGGTTGTTCCCAAAGATGATCTTTTTTCTGAAATAATCTTACGTTTACGGACTTAAGTAGGAGTCAAAATTTGGGTGCGTATTATACATGGGTACAGGCTTTTTTCCAGCAGCGACATGCCATTTTTACGGTGCGTATTATACATGGGGGCGCATTATACATGGAAAAAAACTGTAATTGTTTTTTGCCAAATAGTAATTAACTTGGAGTTTCATGGCTGCAACACGTCCAGTAGACGTTGGGAAAGGTGGCAAAAAATACTGAGAAAGCCGAGAAAAGCTCATCAAACACCTATTTGGAACATCCCACATGTGATCAGGCTAATTGGGAACAGGTTGGTACCATGATTGGGGATAAAAGGAGCCTCCCCAAACACGCTCAGTCATTCACAAGCAAGGATGGGGTGAGGTTCACCACTTTGTCCACAACTGCGTGAGAAAATAGTTGAACAGTTTAAGAACAACATTTCTTAAAGCAAAATTGCAAGGTATTTAGGGATTTCAACATCTACGGTCCATAATATCATCAAAAGGTTCAGAGAATCTGGTGAAATCACTGCACGTAAGCGCCACGGCCGGAAACCAAGACTGAATGACCGTGACCTTCGATCCCTCAGACGGCACTGCCTTCAAAACAGACATGAGTGTGTAAAGGATATCACCAAATGGGCTCAGGAAAACTTCAGAAAACCACTGTCAGTAAATACAGTTCGTCACTACATCAGTAAGTGCGGGTTAAAACTCTACCATGCAAAGCAAAAGCCGTTTATGAACAACATCCAGAAACGCCGCCGGGTTCTCTGGGCCCGAGCTCATGTAAAATGGACTGATGCACCATGGAAAAGTGTTTTTCGGTCTGATGAGTCCACTTTTCAAATTGTTTTTGGAAACACTGGACGTCGTGTCCTCCGGACCAAATAGGAAGCGGACCATCCGGACTGTTATCAACGCAAAGTTCAAAAGCCAGCATCTGTGATGGTATGGGGGTGCATTAGTTCCCATGGCATGGGTGACTTACATTTCTGTGAAGGCAACATAAATGCTGAAAAGTACATACAGATTTTGGAGCAACATATGCTGCCCACCAAGCGACGTCTTTTTCAAGGACGCCGCTGCTTATTTCAGCAAGATAATGCCTAGCCACATTCTGCACGTGTTACAACAGCGTGGCTTCGAAGTAAAAGAGTCCAGGTTCTCCCCTGGCCCGCTTGCAGTCCAGACCTGTCTCCCATTGAAAATGTGTGGCGCATTATGAAGCGTAAAATACGACAGGGAAGACCCCGGACTGTTGAACATCTGAAGCGGTTCATCAAGCAAGAATGGGAAAGAATTCCACATGAAAAGCTAAGAGAATTAGTCTCCTCTCTTCCAAAACGTTTGAGTGTTATTAAAAAAAAAGGTGATGTAACGAAGCCCTTTCCCAACTTCCACTGTACGTGTTGCAGCCACGAAATGAATGAATGAAATTCTAAGTTAATTGTTTGAAAAATAAAATAAAGTTTACGAGTTTGAGCATTAAATATGTTGTCTTTGTAGTGTGTTCAATTGAATATAGGTTGAAAAGGATTTTCAAATCATTGTATTTTGTTTATATTTACATTTTACACAATTTCACAATTTCAACCGAATCCGGTTCGTACATATACTGTGCGTACTCTATTTCACGGAGCATCGTTTATCGCAAGTGGTTCTGGAACGCATCTCCCGCTATAACCTGGGGATCACTGTATACCAGAATTTGGGTCCCTGTGTCAAACAAAGTAGAACATTTTCATTATACAGCAATTTAAGACTATATGAAGCTGAGATATAACGTTTTACTTGGGGGCTATTCTGGATTGTATCCATACCAGCTTGAACTTGAATCCATGGATTTTTATGAACCTTAGGCACATACCTGACGACCTAAAAATCCTAAACTTTTCGACAAGTGCACAATTTCCTTATTTTCTCCTAGCTAGTAGTGGCCTGGCCACCCCGACTGGATCACCACCTTATCGTGGTGGGGTGGTTTGGATGTCTCCATGACCCCTAGAGCTATGTCGGCTGGAGTATTGCACTCCTGGCAGGGTCACCCATGCCAAACAGGTCGAAGGGACCAGACAAAGAGTGATTCCACTGGCCCTCCAGGTTGGGGTTTGGGCTGTTGGCTGATAACCCGCTCCCGGAAAAAAGCATTATTACAGAAACCATAAGCAAAGCGCACACACCAAATCAGGGGAACACTGTAGCCCAGGGGTGGGCAAACTTTTTGACTCGCGGGCCGAACTGGGTTCTAAATTTGGACCGGAGGGCCGAACCAGGAGCAGATGGACGTAGTGTTTGTGTGAAGTAATATAAGCGACCTGTAAAGGTTATTGCATAAAAGATTTTGGCCTTTAGTAGGTAGTAAAGCATGGATATTCCAAACAAGTTTTTTGAAAACAAATGCATTTATTAACAGCATTAAAAAAAAAAAATCACTAAAAAACTGCTATCAGTGATTCTCATAAAATACGACACTATTATTATGAATAACAGTCTCCATCACTTCAGTGCCTGCAGGTCACATTAATGAAAAATGTTTATCTTATGAGATCACATCAAACAGCAAACATTCTGACCAAATATATCATCTTGAAGAATCGGTGAAAGCATACATCCAAATAAAGTAATCAAAACGGCAACACGGTGAGGGGTATCTGAACATCAGAGCAGAGTTTTAACTCACAAACACCTGGTAACAGAGGTGAGGAAACGGGAAACACTTCCTTAAAGTAAGCCTTAAGAACTTTACAGGTTAAGATTAGTCGCAAACAGGTGGTGCATCAATGTCCTTGAGCATCCTGCATTGTTTGAAAATGAGAATGGTCGCTAGTTTCAATCCCTGCTATGTGTACAAATCATATTCAAAATGCATTTTTTTACAACAAACTTGAGAGCCTCCCCTTCATTTTCAGTGGGAACAGTGTTGTTGGTCTCCCTTTTTTGCTAGTGCATCATAGTCTGGAGTAAAATTTGTTGTGGCAATTCTTAGGAGAGATCCGTTTACCTCGATCTGTGACGGGTTGATGTGGCTGAACGTCACGTCGCGTACGTCGAGCCAAATTGGCCACTCTTTTAACATTCGGCACTCACTTCTTTTCTTCGGGCCACTCATTTTAATGGAAGGATTCCAGGGGAAGGTTTGTGGGTGGCTTTAGCGTAAAACTGTATCTGAAAGCTCAGCGAGCGAATTACAAGAATGCTGTCGTCACAGCCCACGCTCTAAATTCGGGACTGATACAAATAGAGCGCAAGTGCGCCATGTTCGTACTACTGAGTACGTACGTACACGCACTTGTGAGTGTGCACCGAGCTTTCTGACACGGCTTCCGGTAGTAAATGCGCAGGCGAGCGGTTCCCCATCTACTGGGGAAACGCAGTCATTGCAGGCAAAATGACCAAAAAAAAAGTTTAATAATACAATTAATTCAGGGTTGGCGGGCCGGATTAAACGGTCCCGTGGGCCGGATGTGGCCCGCGGGCCGTAGTTTGCCCACCCCTGCTGTAGCCAGTCCTGTAACCAGAGACACCATGACGCACAGGGGCCAAAGCCAACAGGACGCCCTTGGGCCGAATAGACCACTGCTGCACCCGAAAAACACCATGAAGATTGGAAACTGGAATGTACGAACACTATACGTAAGCGGCAACATCACACTAGCAGCAATATGACCAACAGAGGAATGGACATCATGGGTATCAGCGAAACACACTGGACAGGACAAGGAAGAGTGGAAAAACTCGAGGCATAACCCTGCTCTCCGTAGTGGGAAAGATACTGGGCAGGATTATAGTAGATCGAATAAAGAATGGAATCAATTGCAGGCTGAAAAAGGAACAAGCAGGTTACAGGACAGGTAGGGGAACAACAGAGCAAATCTTCATATTGAGAAACATAATCGAACAGGTAAATGAGTGGCAAGCAACACTATACTTAAACTTCGTAGACTTTGAAAAAGCCTTCGACTCTGTACATCACGAAAGCCTGTGGATCATCATGAAGAAGTATGGAATTCCGGAGAAGATTGTGGGAATGGTCAAACTATTTTATAAAGACTTCCAGTGTGCGGTAGAAGACCAAGGGGAAGTATGTGAGTGGTTCAACATCAAAACCGGCGTAAAACAAGGATGCAATATGTCAGGGTTCTTGTTTTTAATTGTGATAGACTGGATTATGAGAAGAACAGTTCATGAGGGAGACAATGGCATTAGATAGACGTTGACATCAAAACGATCAAAATGATTTGGACTTCGCAGATGATATAGCGTTACTCTCCTCTACAAAACACAATATGCAGAATAAAACAACCCGAATGGATGCAGAAGCCAAGCGAGTCGGACTCAAGATCAATACACAAAAGACAAAACAATGAGGATAAATGCAAAAAAACAGGAACGAATCAAGATCAATGAGGAAGATATTGAGGATGTAGACCAGTTCACTTACTTGGGAGCAATAGTACGTAAAGAGGGAGGCGGAATGAAAGATCTGAAGAATAAGTTGTCAAAAGCGAGGGGCATTTATCAAACTTAAAAACATCTGGAGCTCCAATGACATCTTAAGAAGAACCAAGCTAAAGCTTTATAAGACGCTAGTAGTGCCAGTACTGCTGTATGGATGTGAAACGTGGAAAATGAATAAAGGAGACAGCAAGGCAATTGATGTATTCCACAACCGATGCCTACGAAGAATACTCCGCATACATTGGCAAGACCACCTCAGCACTAAATACGTACTAGAAAGAGCTGAAATGGAGCCGTTGAGTGAAGAAGTTAGGATGCGTAGATGGAAAATGATAGGGCACATACAACGGCAGGACCACAACGACTGCAACACAGCCATGACCTGGGTACCAGAAGGAAAAAGGAAAGGAAGACCGAAGACCACCTGGAGGCGTACTGTCGAGAAAGAAAGGAAAGAAGCAGGATGTAAGTCATGGTCTGAAGCGAGGACTGCAGCAGCTGATCGTGACAAGTGGAAGCGCTCTCTGAAGGCCTTATGTGCCACAAAGCACGAAGTAGATAGATCTACTGGATCGATAGATCGATCGAGGAGTGGCCTGGGCTGCAAAGGACCTTCATAGCTGCTCGCACCTCTACTTTTTAATGTTAGTTTTGTCTGATTCAAGTCATTTCTGTGACCACTGTGGGGTTGTCCTTTACAATGGAGTTTTGTTCAAAGTATATTTGTGTATGACCCCTGCAGGTTCGTGGCCCGTCCCGCAGCAACAACCAGGTCATGGTGGACGACCTATTGACGCCTTGTTCACCTGGTGACCCTGATGCCCTTGAGATGACCTGGGTGGATGTGCCTAGTGATAAGCTACTTGAGCCAATAGTCTGCATGGTGAGCTATGTACACATTTCAGGATTTAATACACAAGACACCCCAGTAAAGAAGGCTATGTTTTACGCTTCTGATCGTGAGGGGGACCCAAAGTGCAGAAATGAGATTTGAAATTACAGTAATCCCTCGTTTATCGCAGATAATTGGTTCCAAAAACCGCCCGCGATAAGTGAAATTCGCGAAGTACGGTCACCCTCTCATCTGTAAATTTTTTGTGTCAATAAATGTATATGAAACCATTTAAGTGCATATTTTATTATTAGAACATTAAATAATTGTTTCAAACATGTAAATAATACATTAATATTATAAATAACATACCGAAAATTTTGTATAAATATTGAAAATGTAAATATTATACGTGTGTGCGTGTAACATGTTAACAAGAAGTACTGGGCAGGCTAACGAGTTAGCGGAAAGATGCTAATTCGCGATCGTGCTAAAACGGACCTCTAAAGCAGTGGTTCCCAAACTTTTGCAGGCTGGCGCCCCCTTTGGCTCTCCAGTGAATTCCTAGCGCCCCCCCCAAGGACCGGCATTTATATAAATACATAATACATTTATATAAATAAATAATACATTTATAATATCATTACCATTACGTTGAATTAGTGGGAGCACTGAGTTTGTTTCTCAGAAACGAGCCGGTCCCATCTAGACGTAATCGGAGACAATGACACCCGAAGTGATTTAAGGTTTGTCTTTTATTGCAGGATGCTTGGTCTCCATGTGTTGAAGCAGTTTTGAATGCTTCACTGCCTGGTTAGTTAGCCTGTCGCCACATATTAGCTTTGCGGGCTCGACTGGGGAAACATGTCACGTGACCGGGACGAGTGTCTTGACCTGAATTAATTGATCGTCGATAAAAAAAAAAATTCTGTGTGGCTTGGCGGCCCGGTACCAAGTGACCCACGGACCGGTACCGGTCCGCGGCCCGGTGGTTGGGGACCACTGCCCTAACCAGCTCAACACAACACAACACGGCGCGTTCTGGCGAGTCCCCAATTTCATGTTGACTTGAACTCAAGATGATGTTGACCGCCAGAATGCGGTTTTTATTATAAGATAAAATTCTGAACATTACAAGCTTGAAATTACAAACCTGAGCTTTTGCTTTTGTAGTCTATGCTGTCGGATCTGACTGGGCCAGAGCGGCGTGTTGTGTACAAATCGACTGCCGCCCCCCTACCGCCCCCCTACCGCCCCTTTCTTCCTCACCGCCCCCCCAGATCTTTCCACCGCCCCCAGGGGGGCGGTACCGCCCACTTTGGGAACCACTGCTCTAAAAGAATGTAAACAAACATTTGGAGCAATACTACATTGTCCTAAAGGTTATACGAGAAATGGGCAAACTACGGCCCGTGGGCCACATCCGGCCCACAGGGCCATTTAATCCGGCCCGCCAAACCTGAATAAATTGTATTATTAAAAACTTTTTTTGTCATTTTCCCTGCAATTATTATGTTTCCCCAATAGATGGGGAAGCGCCCGCCCGCGCATTTACTCCCGGAAGCCGTGTCAGAAAGCTCGGTGCACACTCACAAGTGCATGTACAATACGTACTAAGTAGTACGGACCCGGTGCACTCCGTGCTCTATTTCCATCAGTGCCGAATTCCGAGTGTGGGCTGTGACGTCAGCATTCTCGTAATTCACGCGCTGAGCTTTCAGATACAGTTTTACGCTAATGCCACCCACAAACCTTCCCCTGGAATCCTTCCATTAAAATGAGTGGCCCGAGGAAAAGAGTCAAAGTCAAGTCAAAATCTGCTTTATTGTCAATTTCTTCACATGTCAAGACATACAAAGAGATCGAAGTTGCGTTTCCTATTATCCCACGGTGACAAGACATATTACACCCAATTGGTCCACAGACAAACAAAACATTCAAGTAAACAATACAAAAAGTAAAAATAAGAAGGCAAATACAATGAATAAATAAGAGCAATGAATAAATAAGAGCAACATGGGTGAAATGGAGCAATTGTGCATACAGCAGTATATTTCTATCTTTTTTCAAACTTGAGTCTTGAAAAAGGGTAGGCCGTCTTATAATCGGGGTCGTTTTATATTCGGGCCAATACGGTACTTCACACAAACACTACATCTATCTGCTCCTGGTACGGCCCCCCGGTCAAAATTTAGAACCCAATTCGCCCCGCCAGTCAAAAAGTTTGCCCACCCCTGGGTTAGACACATGTGATCGTTCATTTCTCTTGTTACTTACATCGTCAATGACTCCTGTACCACTGTAACCGACATATGTACACGAATGTAAAACAGGAAGTGGTATCGCCTGAAAACGGCCTTCAAAATAAATCACCCTACCTCAAATCAAAGCACGGCTGAATAACATAAATAACATGGAGAATTCTTAACACATGCTGTAAATATGTTTTTAGAACAACTTTTATTATTATAAATTTTTTCATAACAGGGTTCAAGTGTACATACTGTAAATATGTTTTTAGAACTCTTTTATTATTATAACAATTTATCTATGACAAGGTACAACACTGTAAATATGTTTTTAGAACTCTTATTATTTTAACAATTGTTTTATAAAAAGTTACAAGTGCACTGCAATTGTGTGGGCACTCCTTGCCTTCTGCTGGCGTGTGGGCAACGTTCGTGCCATAATTCCTCAATTTAGAAGTTTTATTTTGACTTTTATTTTTTTAATTTGGAAAAAAAATCCACGATGTAGTGAAACCACGATAAACGAACCGCGATGTAACGAGGGATTACTGTATATTTATTGCACAACAGGTGGTGTAAGGAATGGAGTGGCCACAGGTAGAGCGTTACTGGTCAGCAACTAGGATCTCAAAGTTGAGTCATTGACACATTGCTGGAAGCAAGCGGGTGTACAGCAAATGTGGGCAAGATGACAGGCTGGGAACAAGGACCAAAAAATAGATCAGGCTAAATATTCAAAGGTCTCAAGCAAAATAAATAACAATAATAATAATAAATTATATTTACAACGCACTTTATATTCGGAGGAATCTCAAAGTGCTAGGTAATTGATTTGCTAGGTGTACATACTCATCTAATAACTCCACAAACTGGTTGCGCGGTTAGAGTTTGAGGCCCTGTCCACACAGAAACGCAGCCGTTCCTTAAAATAGTCCTGTAAACATGTAAACAAGCACGAAGATGCTGATTGGCTGTAATGTTTATGCCAAGTCTGAAATGACACTGTAGCACAGCCACCGATAGCCACCAGAAAACACGTTGATAAAAGAAAAGAAAAAAGAAGAATGGGTGAAAAAGAGTAGTTGCAATATTGGCCAGTATTTCACCACGATCATAGAAGTAAAGTGTTTTTCTGAGATTGGTGATCACAGCATTATCCATAGAGATATCAGGTTTGAGCGTGAAGTGCTTCAAATATACTCGGAATGTTTGTGCTTCAATGACAGCAACATGAGGTACATCAAGGGGATGAAAAAGCAGTCTCAGAAGGAACCATTCTCCCACAATAAATATATATATATACGTATATATCGATTGATATATTTTTTAGGAAGACTGTTAATTTAACTACTTAAATGTTTTCTTTCATAAAGTATGTTGGACATGTATGCATCTTTATTATAACAAGAGTACTTGTGAACAGTAACAACAAAATGACAGGGCAGGGTTGTATTTAGCGCTTATGCTTACTTTTTAGATGAATTTTCGGAATTTGTGGATTTGTGGACTTGGTGACTCATGCCGATAATACATTAATTATCTGTGACAATATATGAAGCTACTGTCAGAACCACTTACCGTGCCGTTTCAGACAATAATCAATACTTTTGGTTTCACACAGGCAATAAATGAAGCAATGCATAAAAACGGTAATACTTTACATTTGGTACTATCCCGAGGTCTGGCAACCTCAAATGTAATGTTATTTAGGTGATTTAGCTATTCACAAAGAAAAATCATGGTGTTTTTGGAGGGTCTAAACCAGGGGTCACCAAACTACGGCCCGCGGGCCGGATACGGCCCACGGGACCGTTTAATCCGGCCCGCCAACCCTGAACAAATTGTATTATTAAACTTTTTTTTTTTGGTCATTTTGCCTGCAATGACTGCGTTTCCCCAGTAGATGGGGAAGCGCTCGCCTGCGCATTTACTACCGGAAGCCGTGTCAGAAAGCTCGGTGCACACTCACAAGTGCGTGTACGTATGTACTCAGTAGTACGGACATGGCGCACTCGCGCTCTATTTGTATCAGTCCCGAATTTAGAGCGTGGGCTGTGACGACAGCATTCTTGTAATTCGCGCGCTGAGCTTTCAGATGCAGTTTTGCGCTAAAGCCACCCACAAACCTTCCCCTGGAATCCTTCCATTAAAATGAGTCGCCCAAGGAAAAGCAAGGTGGACACAGTGCCGAGCGTTTAAAAGAGAGTGGCCAATTTGGCTCGACGTACGCGACGTGACGTTCAGCCACATGAACGTCAACATCAAACCGTCACAGATGGAGGTAAACGGACCAACACCTCGGATCTCGCCTAAGAATTGCCACAACAGATTTTACTCCAGACTATGACGCACTAGCAAACTTTAACAAAAAAGACAGCGGTGTCTACAAGCCTACTGGAACCTACAAAAGGATTATAAGGAAGGAACACAAGAACTTTAAGAGACTGCTCATATGTGTCAGAGAGATTCTGCTCTGACAACTGAGCTGAACTTTTATCTGTTAAGATTGTGCATGGCACAACAGAAAGTTAATGTTCCATGGCTTCTTTTTCTATGAGGAACCCAGAGAGAGTTATTTAGTTATTATTTATTTCCTGTTTTTTCTGTGAAGAACTCAGAGAGGGCTATTTAGCTATTTATTTCATTAATAGTGTTATTATTTGTTTCCTGACTTTTTTTCTGTAAAGAACCTGGAAAGGGTTATTAAATAACCGTTATTTGGTTATATGTGGCTTTCTGGAAAACAATAAATTTTTTAAGCTCCCCTACGATCGTCACACTTTTTCTGTTACAAACTGACACCGGCCCCCCATCAGAGAAGGGAAAAGTTATGTGGCCCTCACAGGAAAAAGTTTGGGGACCCCTGGTCTAAACGGTTTTAGGTACAAGTTTGAAGAAAAAAAAAAAGAGGCTCGAGAGTGCCCCAAACACTTTTTTTTTAAAGAAGCATTCCCGGTTCTGTTTCACCTAAATCTTGAAGGCAGCAAGGGGGGTGGGGATTTTTTTTAAACCAAATCACCAGCAGGGAAATATGCAAAGAATAAACTGTAAGCACCATTTAGTACCAGATTTAGTAGTTGCTTCGAGCACACACTCATATGTTGAGCTCTTGTTTTATGAAATAAAGAGCCGGTTACCAAACCTGGTACTTGCCTGGTACTTTGGTAACGCTACAATATAGTTATATAGTATATTGCTATATTGTACTCCCCGGGAGTCCCAGCCTCAATCGGCGGCATTCGGGGAGTCCCCGCCGCCATCGGCACCATTCGGGGAGTTCGCACCCCAATCAACGGCATTCGGGTAGTCCGCACCGCAATCAGCGACATTCTGGGAGTCCGCGCCGCAATCGGCGGAATTCCGGGAGTCTGCGCCGCAATTGGTGGCATTCGGGGAGTCCCCACCGCAATCGGCTGCATACGGGGTTTCCCAGCAGCAATCGGCGGCATACGGGGAGTCAGCGCCGCAATCAACCGCATTTGGAGAGTGCCAGCCGCAATCGGCGGCATTCGGGGAGTGCCAGCCGCGATCGGCGGCATTTGGGGAGCCCGCGCCGCAATCGGCGGCATTCGGAGAGTCCGTGCCAAAATTGAAGGCATACGTGGATCCCAGCCGCAATCGGCGGTATTCGGGGAGTCCCCGCTGCAATCGGCGGCATACGGGGCGTGACTATAATATATACGTAGATCTGTGGAATAATTGGAGCGGCAACTGACGACGAGGCTGACGTCAGCGGTGCACATAGTTCCGGAGTCAACAGCTGTGTGTTTTTTTTTTTAAGTGACACGGAAGACGAAGATTCCGATGGATTTAATGATTTGAAGTGACACGGATGGTTCGATAAAATTGTTGTTTTATTACCGTATTTTTCGGACTATAAGTCGCGTTTTTTTTCATAGTTTGGGTGGGGGGGCGACTTATACTGAGGAGCGACTTATACGTGAATTTTATCACAAATTTTCAAAATTTAAAAAAAAATGTGAAACCGCAATAAACGAACCGCGATGTAGCAAGGGATTACTGTAATTTGAATTTCAAGTGGCTTCAGCAGCGCGGTGCGGCGGTTGTTTACATAAAGGACAACGATTCGATCACGGGATGACGAAGATGACGAAGGGCCCCACGTACTACCGGCATCATTAGCGGCTTTGTAAGTGACACGGAGGACGAAGAGTTTGAAGGATTTAATGATTTGGAGTGACACAGAAGGTTTGAAAAACTATTATGGCTTTTACGCACGCCCGGTCCTACTCTACGGAGCTCTCGTTCACCTCCGTGGATGGAAGTCGGGGGCCGGCGCTCGGCCGGGTGGCTGTCCGGGGACGGTGGATGGGGCTCGGACATGGCTTTTACGCACGCCCGGTCCTACTCTACGGAGCTCTCTTTCACCTCTGTGGATGGAAGTCGGGGGCCGGTGCTCGGCCGGGTGGCTGTCCGGGGACGCTGGATTGGGCTCAGACATGGCTTTTACGCACGCCCGGTCCGATTCTATGGAGCTCTCTTCCACCTCCATGGCTGGAAGTGCCATTTCCTGGGATGGAAGTCCACGCCACCACACGCCTGGAAGTCGACGCCAGTGCTTGGGGCCGTGTGGCGGTGAACTATTTATGTTATAGTTATTTGGTATATTTAATTTCGTATAGCAACTTGTATATGTTTTTATCGTTACAGTTCAGTAGTTGTTGGCTCGTTGAACTCTTGTTTTGTTAAATAAAGACCGGTTAACAAACCCACGTCTTTCCTTGTACTTTGTTAATACTACAATATAGTTATATACTAGATCTGTGGAATAACGACGAGGCGCGCGACGTTGTTGTCAAAGAACGAGGAATTTGATCGATGGATTTAATGAGTTGGAGTGACACAGATGGTTTGATAATATTATTGCTTATATAATAGTTATTTGATATATAATTCATATATCGTTATATGGGCCTGTGGAATATTTTGAAGTGCAAGCGCCGTCAGCGGCACGCACCCATTGTTGACATAAAGGACGATCGATGGATTTAATGAATTGGAGTGACAGATGGTTTTATAAACGTGTTATTTGTGTAATAGTTATTTGAATAACTCTGAATGTTACGTCAGGCCCGTTCTCAGCTCTTCGTTTGTGTTTATGTCACGTTAGCATACCTATCGTTTAGCCTGTCGTTGCTCGTTCATGTCTGTTCTTGGTGTTGGATTTTGTCGAATAAATGTACCCCAAAATACGACTTATACTCCGGAGCAACTTATATATGTTTTTTTTCACGTTATTGTGCATTTTATGGCGAATGCGACCTATATTCCGGAGCGACTTATAGTCCGAAAAATACGGTACATTTATTTGATATATCTAGTCTGACGTCAGCGGCGCACGTAGTTCTGGAGTCAACAGCTGTGTTTTTTTGGGTTTTTTTTAAGTGACACGGAAGACGAAGATTCCGATGGATTTATTGATTTGGAGTGACACGGATGGTTCAATAAAATTGTTGTTTATATTATTGTTATTTGATATATAGTTTATATATTGTTATATGGGCCTGTGGAATAATTTGAAATGCACCTGACGACAACAAGTCCGACGTCAGCAGCACGCCGCACACGTGGCGTTGTTTACAGAAACGATGAAGGATTCGATCGATGGATTTATTGATTTGGTGACAGATGGTTTGATAAACGTGTTCATTATGTTAGTTATTTGAATAACTGTTAATGTTACGTCAGGCCCATTCTCAGCTCCTCGTTTGTGTTTATGTCAGTCACGTTAGCATATCGTATTGTTTAGCCTGTTGTTGGTGGTTCATATCTGTTCTAGGTGTTGGATTTTGTCAAATAAATTTCCCCCAAAATGCGACTTATACTCCGGTGCGACATATTTTTTTCCCCCTTTATTGAGCATTTTAAGGCTGATGCAACTTGTACTCCGGAGCGAGTTTTAGTCCGAAAAATACGATACTCACTTTGTGTCAAAGATGCACACGATCACAGCAACATACTGTGACAACCGACAACATAACAGCAACCTTTAACTTACCGCTGCGCACAAGCTCCAACAATCGCGATAAGCTGAGGTAACTCACGCGAGCAGTGACTGGGGAGGCACTGACGTCACCCCCCACACACACACAATTTGTCTGGCACCTAACCGTGTCACAAAAAAGGTTGGGGAACGCTGCTCTAGTGTGTCTTATTCATTATTTAATTTGAACTATTTTAATTAAAATCTCATATCAGCAGTCTTCACACACAAAAACACTCAATCAAGCACATGGAATCAGAAACTTGTTTTCGATCGTGCGTCCCACTCCGTTCCGAGTCCCGTTGTCCGAATCAAACCTTTTAACTCCGGAGTTGCTCTTCATTTACTGATGACCTCTTGCTTCGACCGAAAATCCATAGTTGAAAATCGTTTGGATATGTACTCCTCCGTTGTAAAACGAAATGTAAAAACGATAAAAAAAAACGAATGTAAAACGAAATAAATGATCCTCAGTTGTTCACTGTAAATTTGAACTGCAGATCTCTTATTCTACAGGTCAGCGCATGAAGCATCCCGGGATCACTAGCACCCCCTGCCATAAGGCTGGAGAACCTTGTAAAATAAATCCCTAATAAAAATGCTGCCCCCGCGACCTGACTCCACTGATAAGTTGGCTTGTGCTATAAAAGTCCTTGACAGCTCCCGTAAAGTCCTGGAAAGTAATTTCAAGATAAGAGTGAGAACCTTGAAATTGTGTAACAAGATAGAGTAATGTTTTTCTTATTTCCACTTGCAGACGGACATGCTGCGGTCTCTTTCAACAACTCGTCCAACAGTCAACACTGAAGATCTGCTCAAGGTCAAGAAGTTCACAGAGGACTTTGGGATGGAGGGCTGAATGACAGATTTCCCCAACGTTAAATGAATCAAACTGCCCCTAGTATTCTTATCATTGTACCATAGCCTTACCTCACCTGACTGCAACTAGTTTATTGCCTTTCTTGGATTTGTTCAAGAAAAGGATCTAGTCAAATGCCCAAAAGCTGTTATTGGCCGTTCAAACATTAAAAAACATTACATTGTGCTATGGATAGGCAAGTCCCGAGCCTTTTTTCAAGGAATCTGTAATTGCGCGCTTTTGTGACAGTTTTACGATCAGGAACTAGAAATTAGAATAATAGAAAATGCCATTAATTTGAGGTAATTTAAATTTGTTGTATTGAGATACAGTGCCTTGCGAAAGTATTCGGCCCCCTTGAACTTTTCAACATTTCGCCACATTTCAGGCTTCAAACATACAGATATGTGGGACACAATCGTGAAGTGGAACGAAATTTATTGGATAATTTAAACTTTTTTAACAAATAAAAAACTGAAAAGTGGGGCGTGCAATATTATTCGGCCCCCTTGCGCAAATACTTTGTAGCGCCACCTTTTGCTGCAATTACAGCTGCAAGTCGCTTGGGGTATGTCTCTATCAGTTTTGCACATCGAGAGACTGGAATTCTTGCCCATTCTTCCTTGCAAAACAGCTAGAGCTCAGTGAGGTTGGATGGAGAGCGTTTGTGAACAGCAGTCTTCAGCTCTTTCCACAGATTCTCGATTGGATTCAGGTCTGGACTTTGACTTGGCCATTCTAACACCTGGATACGTCTATTTGTGAACCATTCCATTGTAGATTTGGCTTTATGTTTTGGATCATTGTCCTGTTGGAAGATAAATCTCCGTCCCAGTCTCAGGTCTTTTGCAGACTCCAACAGGTTTTCTTCCAGAATGGTCCTGTATTTGGCTCCATCCATCTTCCCATCAATTTTAGCCATCTTCCCTGTCCCTGCTGAAGAAAAGCAGGCCCAAACCATGATGCTGCCACCACCATGTTTGACAGTGGGGATGGTGTGTTCAGGGTGATGAGCTGTGTTGCTTTTACGCCAAACATATCGTTTTGCATTGTGGCCAAAAAGTTCGATTTTGGTTTCATCTGACCAGAGCACCTTCTTCCACATGTTTGGTGTGTCTCCCAGGTGGCTTGTGGCAAACTTTAAACGAGACTTTTTATGGATATCTTTGAGAAATGGCTTTCTTCTTGCCACTCTTCCATAAAGGCCAGATTTGTGCAGTGCACGACTGATTGTTGTCCTATGGACAGACTCTCCCACCTCAGCTGTAGTTATCTGCAGTTCATCCAGAGTGATCATGGGCCTCTTGGCTGCATCTCTGATCAGTCTTCTCCTTGTTTGAGATGAAAGTTTGGAGGGACGGCCGGGTCTTGGTAGATTTGCAGTGGTCTGATACTCCTTCCATTTCAATATAATTGCTTGCACAGTGCTCCTTGAGATGTTTAAAGCTTGGGAAATCTTTTTGTATCCAAATCCGGCTTTAAACTTCTCCACAACAGTATCTCTGACCTGCCTGGTGTGTTCCTTTGTCTTCATGGTTCTCTCTGCGCTTTAAACAGAACCCTGAGACTATCAAAGAGCAGGTGCATTTATACGGAGACTTGATTACACACAGGAGCATTCTATTTATCATCATCAGTCATTTAGGACAACATTGGATCATTCAAAGATCCTCACTGAACTTCTGGAGTGAGTTTGCTGCACTGAAAGTAAAGGGGCCGAATAATATTGCACGCCCCACTTTTCAGTTTTTTATTTGTTAAAAAAGTTTAAATTATCCAATAAATTTCGTTCCACTTCACGATTGTGTCCCACTTGTTGATTCTTGACAAAAAATTTAAATTTTATATCTTTATGTTTGAAGCCTGAAATGTGGCGAAATGTTGAAAGGTTCAAGGGGGCCGAATACTTTCGCAAGGCACTGTATATAGGTACCGTATTTTCCGGAGTGTAAGTTGCACCGGAGTATAAGTCGAACCAGCCATAAAATGGACAATAAAGGGAAAAAACATATATATAAGTCGCACCTGAGTATAAGTCGCATTTTGGGGGGAAATTTATTTGACAAAATCCAACACCAAGAATGGACATTAATAGGCAACAGGCTGAACGGTACGGTATGCTACTGTTACATAAACACATAAAAAAGGAACCGAGAAGGTGCCTGACGTAACATATTAAGAGTTATTCAAATAACTATAACATAAATAAGTTTATCGAACCGTCTGTGTCACTCCAAATTCAAGTCAAGTCAAGTTTATTTGTATAGCCCTAAATCACAAGCAGTCTCAAAGGGCTTCACATAGACAAAAAATTGACAATTATTCTCAAAGCATCCCCTGATCTTAAGCTCCCAAAAGGGCAAGGAAAAACTCAAAACCCCTGCCCGGGGAAAATGAGAAACCTTGAGAAGGGACCACAGATGGAAGGATCCCCCTTTCAGGATCACCAGGTTGTAATGGATGCAGAGAGGGCACAAATAATACATAATATGAAAATCAAGTAAAGTGGATGTCCAAGTAAATCATTAAATCCATCGAAACCTTCTTCCTCTGTGTGACTTATAAGCAACTCCGCTGACCCCGGAAGCAAATGCGGCGCTGACGTCAGACCCGTCGTCAGTTGCGGTTCCAATTATTCTACAGGCCTATATAACTATATATAAACTAAAGTGAAACCTTTGTTTTCGAACACAATCCGTTCCAGAAGGCGGTTCGAGAAGTGAATCAGTCGAATTCCGAATCTACTGTATTTTTCCCATTACAAATAGAGTCAAACTTCGGTTTTCGACCACAATCCGTTCCAGAAGGCGGCTAGAGAAGTGAATCAGTCGAATTCAGAATCTATTTTTCCCATTACAAATAATGGAAAAAATTTTAATCCGTTCCAAGACTAAAAAAAAACCCGCCTTTTTTAAGCATTTTTTCATTTGCGAATTTTTATCCGATCGCGCAACTGCAGCACACCGCCGAACGCGCAACCGTAGCGTGCTGCCGACCGCGTAACTGCACCGCGCTGGTCGCATTATTATCGCTGAAATTTAGGAAATATTTTTAAAGTCCTGATGTACTGTCCAAAATTTAAGTGGACCTCAGTGCGCAGGGAGCTTAATTTGGTCCGATCGCGCAACCGCAGCGCGCCGGGCGCTCAGTTGCATTGCTTTAAGAGCGAGCGTCTTTGTGTTTTAGGCTGGCTTTACTGCTCCCACTTGCTTTCTTTGGAGGCATGATTGTCAATACAATCCTCAAAGTAACAAAAATACAACAACGAATGGAGTCAGTCGGCATCCGGGCTGGGCGGTCGGGTTTTCTCGGGTCCTTTTGGCTCATCTCGCGAGGTTCGACCTCCGAATTTTGTTCGACAACCGAAGCAAAAAATCTCGAATTTTCCGTTCGAATTCCGATTTGTTCGAGAACCGGGACATTCGAAAACCGAGGTTTGACTGTATACATAAAATAACTATAACATACGTAAATAACAAGTTTATTGAACCATCCGTGTCACTCCAAATCATTAAATCCGTCGAAATCTTCGTCCACTGTGTCACTTATGAACAATTCGGCTGACTCTGGAAGTAGATGCGGCGCTGACGTCAGACTCATCGTCAGTTGCAGTTCCAATTATTCCACAGGCCTAGAGCGCCCTTATGCGGTTTAGAGTGAAAATAACATGTGAGGTGATATACAGGGTCCGGCAAAATGATCTGACACATTTGTAGGTTTAATAAAATTCAAATAAATTGAAGAAACAAAAAAGTTTTTTTTTATTTTCGAAAAGTACATATTATGCCGTTTTGTTTCGTTTCATTTTATTTTCGTTTCATTTTCGAATGTTATTTTGGTCTTACCGCTGCCACATTTTCTGGCATTCTGACGGTGCGAGGTCGGCTGGTTGATTTTCGTTTCAGTGCTGATCCACTGGCTCTGAAGTTAGTAACCCATGACAAGATTGTGTTTCGAGCAGGTTCGGGATCATGTCTACCAAGTCTGAAGCGCAAACTGAACGCTCGTTGTGTTGCAGTTACAGATTCGTTCTTGATAAACGTTTCCACAATGTAAGCGCGATGCTCACAGGTCCAATTCATGTTAGCAACTGAAACGAAATAAAATAACATTATTCGAAAACAAAATGAAAATTAAATGAAACAAAACAAAATGGCATATGTACTTTTAGAAAACAAAAAGCAAAAAATATCTTTGTTTCTTCAATTTATTTGCACTTTTTTAAACCTACAAATGTGTCAGATCATTCTGACGGACCCTGTACTAGTAATATGTTAATGATCAAGTAATAATGTGTTAATAATTTGACATGTAAGTCGCTCCTGAGTATGAGTCAAACTACGAAAAAAACTGCATTTTATAGTCCGGAAAATACGGTATTTCTTTGAGATTGTCATTGATTTTTGGGCGAAATTTTATGTATCACAAGTACCAGTATCAGTGCTTGAGTATTGGGGACTACTCAAGAATTGTACGTTTTATGTGACAAGCTCTTCATATCAGCATTCCTAAACAATGAAAATAAGTAAAACAAAATTTCTCATAGTCAACAAACAATGTCCATTTGTTGATGATTTAGCACTGAGACTTTATTTCCCAAAAATATTTGATTAAAGTCCAAGGAGATTGGTCAAGCTTATTCTGCTCCTAATTCTAATGAATACTGTTCATTAATGCATCCAACAGCATGCAGTCTTTCATTTCACTCAATTATTTACTACAGAATAAACAGTTTTCTAGTTAATGAGTCCAAGTCCCTTCTCTCTTGGCGAAGGCTCAAAGACATTAATCCTCTGCACTTGCTGCATCTTCATTTAGCCTTTTGTCAGCTGCTGCAAGTTGAAGACTGGTTCCTCATGGTACCAGGAATCTATCTTTGACCAAGATACAAGTTTATGTGGAAGAGATAGCTTATGTGAGCGCATCGTTGTATTCATGTGGAGGTGTAACACTGTGAAGGGTCATCATTAATTGTTCCTGTCAGGCCCACTTTTGCGACTGGTCATGTTAACATTACCACTAAGGTGCATTAATAGAAATTGACATTTCAGGGGTTTGGACATTTTTTTATATGCTGCCACATCAAGAGCAAGTACTGTACGCATTATGAATTTGTGAATATTAGCTATAATAATTACTCTGTGAGGCATGAAGTCAACTAACTTGTGGCACATTTCAGGTGTTATTCCACTCCCAAATTATTAACAACATTCCACAAAGCATTCACATTTCTTGGTTTTGCTTAACAAGCAGCTTTTTTCATGGTACCCTACAAGTTTTGATTGGATTTAGGTTCAGGGATTCGGCCGGCCACGCCAAAACAATTTTGTTGGTTGTAAAAGATTTTGCTCGTTTACCAGCGTGTATGGGGTCGTTGCCTTATTGAAACAGCCATTTCAAGGGCATGTCCTCTTTAGCACAAGGCAACATGAGGCACGGACATTGTCCACTCAGACTCCGTGTCCCCCGCCTCCTCCAGGACGTGGGAAAAGCTCTGCGGAAGGTGGGAATTGAAGCTCTTTCTGACAGGGAATTCTGCCAGATATTCCCAGCAATACGTTTGGGTCTGCCAGGTCGGACAAGCATCTTCCCCCACCATTGGAGCCAACACATCACCAGATCAGTTGACAGCGCTGCTTTTCTCTTCGCCCGAGTGTCCAAAACGTACAGCGGCAAATCCAATGACACGACTGCGACGTCAACAATCAAACTGTGTCCTAGGCTGTCCTGGTGCCACGTGCACATATGGACACACTTATGTTTGAACATGGTGTTATTTATAGACAATCCGTGGCGGGCACAGAAATCCAGTAACAAATCATCTATGAGCCGTGCTTTATCTGGCGCCTCACCGAGGACCCTTTTGCCATGGGTGACCCTGCCAGGGACATAAAGCCCCAAAAAACTCTTAGGAGCATTAGGACACGCAAACCCCTCCACTACGAAAGGTAACGACTCACGCAGTCATGTCAATTTGGATCAATGTCTTTATTGGGGCTATTTGATCTTGGCTGGTGATTTAGTTCCAAATGTGTGTTAACACAATTTGAAACCAAATCAAATCTTACGACAATTGATGAGCTGGGCTCATGAATCATTTTCATAGGGCTTAAACATACCTCAATTTGCAAATATTTCCAATTCCTCCAGTGTGCTCATCTGCACCGGTTTGGTATTCTATGGAGATGATCTGTTTGGTTATACGTAGATTTTGCAGTTTGCTGTCCAAGTGTCTTGAATTTTCCCTTCCTTCTTCAGCTTTCCATGCAACGTTTGCATTTTGTTTGTGAAAATTCTTGTTAATATACTAGACATTTGGTCCCCTTACAATTTTTCTCCCTGTTTCAGTAGAACAATTTTGTGCTTTGTGCTTGTAAATGTCAGTAGTACAGCACGCTTCTCACCGACTCAACTTCCGGTATCTCCTCTCTTGGGAAGCAGGCGGCATGAATCCACATTTCTGAAATTCAGTATTGTGTTTTTGTTGTTAAAAACTCCACCACTTCCTCCTCATCGCCATCTTCTGCCCCATTTTGATATCTCAGTGACATGGCATAGTTTCTAGGCAAGATCCCAAGACCTGTGATTGAATCGTTGATCTTATCCTGCTGATTCCACTCTGCTGGTGAGGGTTTTGTCATAAATGATGGAAACAAAATGGCCCTTTAGAGACACCGAGAGAGGAAAATAAAAACTAGCCCTGATCCGTTTTTCATAAACCTACAAAGATTTGCAGGCAGGCTTAGCACACCAAAATGTACGATATGTCCATTGCAGCCATAGAAAAATGAAAAGGAAAGGAGTTATAAACTTTTGAATATCTCATTTTGGCCCATTTTGGCCCATTTTTGCACATTTACAGAAATCGCAACTTTTGATGGCAATGGATCCAACTGAAAATATGTCAGAACAGCTTGAAGACCTGCATCGTGTTCTATGTTGAATTTTGTGAGGGTGTGCCTATTATGGTGCCACAAAGTGTGATAGGGCCTAGCCGAGCTTTGACTTTGAAAGCTGCTTTAACATAACCTACATGATCCCATCTTGTCAAAATGTTTACACATTTGATGAGAGGCTTGGCCTGATGACACTTATTAACTTATTTTTCATTGTAGTAGTAGCACCACCTACTAGGAACAGGAAATTAATGTTCTATTCTTTGATGGTTTTCTCCCAGCAAGTTAACCATATCTACAGTAATCCCTCACCAATTTGCGCTTCACCTTTTGCAGCTTCACTTTTTGGCGTGTTTTTATAAGAAATTAATGGAGAAAATAATTAGCGGCAAGCGAGACTAACCGACCAGGTGTGACGGGAGAACGACGTTTAAATACATTCTTATAGTACTCTTGGCTGCCGTCCTGCAAGGGGGCGACTAGCCTGTGTGATGTGTGACCTTGCAGTCTTGACTGAGATCAACTCCTACATAAACCAATGAAAGCAAGAGAAAGGTCACAGCGATATGAGCACTGATAGCGCAGGGCGTGACTGTGAGCAGTGTGCTCACACAGTCACTGCGGACGTGACTGAGGAGGAGCGCGGGAGGTGCGGCATCCGGCCGCCTGCGAGGGAAAAGCACCACCAGGTAGGAGCATGTGACAATATTATTTACCGTATTGTCTGCACTATAAGGCGCACTCAAAAGCCTTTAATTTACTCACAAAAACACAGCGCGCCTTATAGCCTTATATTTGGACCAATTGGTGAATTTGTTGATCCATACTGGTTGTACTCAGCGCTCTACCAAAATGTTTCAGTACGACTAGTAAATTACTAGGTTGCATTGTTTTCAGCATCACAGCAACCGTGGTCAGGAAGTAATAGCGTTAAACACTGTGTTTACTGCCTTACTCCTAGTCCTACACAACTTGTGTGTATAAAGACGCCAAAATGACACGCATGCCACTATCTGCCAATGGATTGTGGATGCCTGGGCTGATGTATCAGTCTGAACTGTGGTCCGAGCTTTCGCGAAGGCAAGAATAATAACTGAACTGCCAGGGAATAGCAGCGACACTGACACGGATAATGAAAAGCCGGCCGGGCATAATGAATGCGACACTCGCCCAACTGTTCAATTCGAGGAAGAATTCGACGGATTTGTGGACGGGGATATGTAAATATGTACTACATTAACATTTGAACAATGTTGTGTTATTGTGCAATGTTTGTATTTATATCGTTCAACTGTTCAGAAAAAAACTCTTCAATTTGGACACAGAAGAGGAAGAATTCGACTGATTCGTGGACGGGGATATGTAAATACGTACATTAACATTTGTCGAGTTGTGCAATGTTTGTATTTACTATATCATTCAACTGTTCAAAAAAACCTTCAATTTGGACACAGAAGAGGAAGAATTCAACGGATTTGTTGACGGGGATATGGTAATATGCACATTCACGTTTAAGCAACATGTTATTATGCAATGTTTGTGTTGTATATCGTTCAACTGTTCACAAAAACTTCGATTCGGACACGGAAGAGGAAGAATTCGACGGATTCGTGGATGGGGATATGTAAATATGTACATTGTTTGAATAATGTCGTGTTCTTGTGCAATGTTTGTATAGTATATCATTCAACCGTTCAAAAAAACTTCAATTCGGACACGGAAGAGGAAGAATTTGACGGATTCGTGGGCGGGGGATATGTAAATAAGCACAATAACGTCGTGTTATTGTGAAATGTGTGTATTGTATGTCGTATTGTATATAAAGTTTGCGTTATTGTGCAATGTTTGTATTGTATATCGTTCAACCGTTCAAAAAAACTTTCATTTCGTTGGTGCCTGTCGTGGCGGCAATCCCCGAACCCGCTAGTGGACACCGGCGGTAAGGGATGCCGTCAAGCTGAAGAAGGAGTCCTATCGGCCGTTTTGCCCAGTGGGACTCCGGAGGCAACTGACCGATGGCCAAGCGGAACGGGGCTTCGGCGGTTGCTGAGGCAAAAACTCGGGCGTGGGAGGAGTTTGGCGACGCCATGGAGAATGACTTCCGGACGGCTTCGAGGAAATTCTGGTCCACCATCCGGCGTCTCAGGAGGGGGAAGCAGTGCACCGTCAACACTGTTTACAGTGGAGATGGCGTGCTGCTGACCTCGACTCGGGACGTCGTGAGTCGGTGGGGAGAATACTTCGAAGACCTCCTCAATTCCACCGACACGCCTTCCATTGTGGAAGCAGGGCCTGGAGACTGAGGCGGACTTTCCAATCTCTGGGGTCGAAGTCACTGAGGTAGTTAAAAAACTCCTCGGGGGCTAGGCCCCAGGGGTGGATGAGACCCGCACGGAGTTCTTATAGGCTCTGGATGTTGTGGAGCTGTCATGGCTGACACGCCTCTACAACATTGCGTGGACATCGGGGACAGTGCCTCTGGATTGGCAGACTGGGGTGGTGGTTCCCCTCTTTAAGAAGAAATTCTGTCCATAAAAATTATGAACAGAATCGGTGACAAAGTGCAGCCTTGATGGAGTCCAACCCTCACTGGGAACGAATCCGGCACACACTAGGGGCCTGACGCGCAATCGGCAGCAACTTGGGGAACGGGACTGCACGCAGCGGCGGTCAGGGGCCCAGGGCCACAATCGCGGCACACACTGGGGGCCTGACGCACAAACGGCAGCAACTTGGGGAACAGAACCGCACTCGGGCGGCGACAGAACCGCAAACGGCGGCAACTCAGGGACAGAACCGCAAACGGCGGCAACTCAGGGACAGAACCGCGCTCGGGCGGCTACCCACACAAAACCGCATTCGGACGGCTACACACACAAACCCGCACTCGGGCGGTTACTCACACAAACCCGCACTCGGGCGGCTAAAAAAAAAAGTCCTCGCCGCAATCAGCGGCACTCGAAAGTCCGGACCGCGATCAGCGGCATTCGTAAGGCGGAGCCGTGGCAGCAGCAAGAGCCACCACACGCCGCAGCAGTGGGAGTGGGGCCAGGGACGATTGCGGGTCCGGCGCAGCTGGCTTGGAGTCGGGCGACGTCAAAGGGCCCTGCGACGCTGGGGTGGAGCCCGATGGCGACCGCGAGTCTGGTGACGCCGGGAGGCACTCCGATGGCGGCCGCGAGTCTGGCATCGCGGCAGTGGAGTACGATCGCGGCCGCGAAGCTGCTGTCGCCAGAAGCACTCCGATGGCGGCCGCGTGTCCGGCGTCGCGGCCGCGGAGTCCGATGACTCTCGCAGCCGATGGCGCCGGGAGGCACTCCGATGGCGGCCGCGTGTCCGGCGTCGCGGCAGCGAAGTCCGATGACTCTCGCAGCCGATGGCGCCGGGAGGAACTCCGATGGCGGCCGCGTGTCCGGCGTCGCGGCAGCGAAGTCCGATGGCGACAGCGGAGCCGATCGCGCTGGAACCTGCTCGGACGATGGACGTGGATCGGGCGTCGCAGTGGGAGCTGATGGTAGAGGGAGGTCCAAGCGCTGGTCGCTGTAGTGGTCGGAGCATTCTGTCACGGTTGGAGTGCGGAATGGAGCAGGGTGACCAAGTGCAGCTTGGACCAGGGTTTATTGCAGCAAACTCAAAAGACAGACTCGGCAACCCGACGTGACTTAACATCAAAACTAACAGGACGTGAAACAAAAGACAGGAACCAAACAACCTCGTGGCAGTGACATTGTGGACAATGCTCCGACATCGAGTGGCACATAAACAGAACTTAAATACAACACAGGCAACAAGAGGCAGGTGAGTGTGATTACACTAATCAAGGGCACACAGGAAGGGAGGGGCGAGCACACAGACACACAGAAACGATGACAACCTATACACATCACAAAACTGGGGACGAGACATGACACTTCATTTTCAAAAAAAATTCAAATTCCTTACTTTTGTTTTACTTTTTTTTTTTTCAATTACTGGTATGCCAACAAGCCCCAAAGAGCTGCAAGGGCCCTTTATAGCTGCTCGCGGCTCTAGTTTATTTTATTGTTTATCTCCATTCATTTTCTTTCACTGTTCCAAGCCACCAGCATAGAGCAGAGTAGCATATACTACAGTACAGTCCAGTACAGTACAGTACAGTGCGTAGTTGGCAGTAAGCATTTTTATTGATTGAATGCAAAACTCTTCAGTGAGTTTAATATTCTAGGCAATGTAAGCAAATCACTCCATTTGCGTGTTGAATAAAAGTTGCATGCTGTCTGTTTCAGGTCTTAATCTTGGTTACACTTTGCTGCGTTTTGAGTGGCTCTCTGGCTGATAAGCAGCACGTCTGTTTCGATGGTGAGGGAAGGTCGGCATCAGGTCAGGCTCACAAGCTGCACATCACAGAAGAAGAAAAGAAACAAGATTAGAAGACAGGAACGATTTAAAGCCATAGTTACATATGAGAGATGACTCACGTAGCGGTTTCTCCTTAAAGTAGGAACTCTCCAAACAATCTTTGGCAATAGCTCTAGAAAACACCACACAGTACATGGAGTATATGAACATGAACTACTGCCACAGCAGACATAATGGCTGTTGTCACATGGATTGCAATGTAATATTAAGCTTAAAATGTGCAATAAAAATAATTTTAGACTTAAATATTCGGACAGGAATGTTTGGATCAGAATGTGTGGTTAAGTTTGCCTTGTGTTTTGCAGTACTGCGGTTTGTGTTAGTTGGGTTGTGTTTCTAAATATTCACATCAATCCTTACACTATCTAGTGCGATTTCACGAGAGCTTATTGCAAGGCATTTTACATATCGATGGAGGCGGGGGGAGGGGGGGGGCATACGGTTGGGGCGAGGTACAAACCTCTGATAAAATTAGTGTGGGGTGGCAATTTGTCTTGACCTGTTGGGGTGAGATACAAATGACAGGGAAAGGGCAGAGACTGTAGCCAGGATATAGAAGCAAGATGCACTGTATTTATTGTACTTGTGTTGCCATTGTTGGGTCGCACTTCTGGCAACAACAGCACCTACGAGCAGTGAAAGGGCAAGAAATGTAGCTGTGTTTTTAAGTTGTGCAGTGGTGCCTTGAGATTTTTCTTTAGTTTTTTGAGATACAAGTCAACACTTGACCAACTTTTTAGGTGAGGTTGGACAGCCGTCAACTTAACAGGTAAGGTACCATCGCTCTTTCTAAAAACAATAACCCCTTTACCACTGCAGTAACCTTTTGAGTAACTTTTCAATTTACCAGGGTAAAGTGAGTTGGCCCTTTGATTCCACCCCAAAAATATTTTTACCCGTGTAGCATAGTAAATAGGAGGTCACTCAAAATGAGCGTTGAGAAATAATAGTGACGGGAGGAATCAACAGGAGGAATGCCTGAATTACTGCACGACCCGAACGAGAAGCTCCACTTGCCAGATGGAAGGTCAGGTGTCCTGACAGTGACCTGTTGTGAACACACCCATTACAGCAAGCTCAGTCCCCACTTCTGACAGGTATTTAACATGATGGAGGTCATGTGCTGTCAGCGCAAAGTCATCTGATGCACCTGACAAGCCAAGACCATAGCAGGAGGCAGTTAATTTAGGTTGTGGTGCGAGTGGCCGGGGTCGCTCCACCTGTGCCCAGATTTTGCGTTGATCAATTGGGTGCGAAGAGATCCAGCAGGTGCTGAGCAGAGGGACCACTTCCACAGGAGACAAGTGGACCGGGTGGACTCATTGAATTGGTCCTTCACAAGGACCAAAATGTTGAAATGGTGAAGTCAAGTCAAGTTTATTTGTATATACCTAAATCACAAGCAGTCTCAAAGCAAACCTTACATAGACAAAAATTGACAATTATTCTCAAAGCATCCCCTGATCTTAATCTCCCAAAAGGGCAAGGAAAAACTCAAAAAAACTCTACTAGGGGAAAATGAGAAACCTTGAGAAGGGACCACAGAATGAAGGATCCCCCTTTCAGGATCACCAGGCTGCAATGGATGCAGAGAGGGCACAAATAATACATAATATGAAAATCAATGAAAAAGTGGATGTCCAAGTCAAAGCGAAGAGCTGCCGGAGGAGCCCTCAATTGTCCTGGCAGTGTCTTCGAGGAGGTTGAGCTGCAGTTCCCCCATCCTGAATTGGTCCACGAGAATCCAGATAGTCAGTGGTTAAGCCAGCCTTAACCAACAAATGGTTGTTGGTTAAGGCTAATGCCTGAATGTTCGCAGAGCAACGTTGAGGACGGAACGACAAGTCCTGGAGTACTAGAATGGACTTGTAGTGTGTTGAATTTTTGCCGTCGGATGCCTGTATAATGAGGTTGTGACATTGGGATTCCATTTGGTCTGCCTTGTCTTTTGCCAAATCCTGGAGCATTTTAAGGAGGTTTTGTCCCACCGCCCTTTGCTCACAATCTGCATTGTCAGCTGGGGGCTGGGCCTTGTGAGGAGGACTTGCTGGGGTCTTTTGATGCTTGGGTTTGTCATGGTTAGACGGACTGGTGCTTGAGTCACGTAAGGCGTGTATTTTCGCAGTAATTACGCTATTTACTATGCTAATTATTATTTTGAGAGGCTCAATTTGGTGTGTCAACACTGCAATTATGGTGGTTGTGTGCTGTTTTGCCAGGTTTCACATTTGACTTTTAGCTTTGCAGCAAGCCAAGTCGTGCAATTGGTTGCTGGTCAGCATCTGAGGGCACAAAGCCAACCCCAAGCATCAGCCTTGTGTAAAGCTAATGGGTCGGCTAATACACGAGCAGGTTGCTGCTCAATTAGCCCCTTTACTGCTTGATAAGAACTCATGGATGGAGCGTTTGCGCTTTTAGAAGGAGCATCAACTCTAAAAAAAGTTTTGTCCATCCCTCAGCCCTCGGCAGACAACATTTTCTTCAGAGGAATCAAAATCAACCAATATTTTTATTTTACATGTGCATCACACGTCAGACAGATGTGGTAGCTAAATCTCGCATTGATGCTTCCCCACTATTACTTGCATGTTCTCCAACATACAACATCAGCAGAAGCAAAACAAAACCCGGTATTGTTTGTCAACCATGCATGCATGTTAACTACTCGCTTCAATGTCTTGTAAAATGAAACCCTGACTAAAAAGTAGCGCGGGCCAGTGTTTCAGTTTTGTCAACACTCCCATTTCACTCTCACCGGCAACAACGCTCTACATACTCTCAATACAGTGAGGATGTGTCATTTAGGTACATGGTAAAAAACTAATTAATCTTTTAAGAACAATTTAATTGAATTTTGATGGTGATAAATAATATGTTCTTTGGCTAAGACAACCGCTTTCGTTTCATCTGGTCTTTGGTCGTCCAGAATGGGCTTTGCTTCTTTAAACTACTACCAATTTCCTGACGGCAGTAAAACAAATAGTTTGCTGATAAGTCAAATTCTTCCGCATTTTGCAATCTCGCACACTTAAGCGCACCAAATTGGTTCATTCTTCTTTAGACAGGGCCATCTTTTTCTGACCTATATTACCCAGACTTTATGGACAAATTGTAAAAGAAGGTTGGAAGAGGTTTTGAGGAACCGTTCCATTGTAACTGCCTGGCCTTGAAAAAGTTGTTTGGAAAAGCAAGCAGTAGAGTATCCTTAAGTAGACGAGTAGGATTTGGGTGCACAGAACAAGTTGAGAAGTTTGAAGAAGAAATAGTGGAAACTAATTTCAAAAGGCTAATTTGGACAAAAACACAAGTATGCATTGGCCATTTTATGCTTACTCAAAAGGTTATATTATGTTTGAGGAAATTGATGGAAGAATGTTACAGGGGTGGGCAAACCTTTTGACTTGCAGGCCGAATTGAGTTCTAAATTTTGACCGGGGGGCTGAGCCAGGAGCAGATGGATGTAGTGTTTGTGTGACGTAATATAAACAACATATAAAGGTCATTGCATAAAAGATTTTGGCCTTTAGTAGGGAAGTAAAGCATGGATATTCAAAAAAAGCTTTTTGGAAACAAATGCATTTATTAACAGCATTAAAAAAAAAATCACCAAAAAACTACTATCAGTGATTCTCATTAAATACAACAGTTACAGTGCCTTGCGAAAGTATTCGGCCCCCTTGAACCTTTCAACATTTCGCCACATTTCAGGCTTCAAACATAAAGATATAAAATTTAAATTTTTTGTCAAGAATCAACAAGTGGGACACAATCGTGAAGTGGAACGAAATTTATTGGATAATTTAAACTTTTTTAACAAATAAAAAACTGAAAAGTGGGGCGTGCAATATTATTCGGCCCCTTTACTTTCAGTGCAGCAAACTCACTCCAGAAGTTCAGTGAGGATCTTTGAATGATCCAATGTTGTCCTAAATGACTGATGATGATAAATAGAATGCACCTGTGTGTAATCAAGTCTCCGTATAAATGCACCTGCTCTTTGATAGTCTCAGGGTTCTGTTTAAAGCGCAGAGAGAACCATGAAGACAAAGGAACACACCAGGCAGGTCCGAGATACTGTTGTGGAGAAGTTTAAAGCCGGATTTGGATACAAAAAGATTTCCCAAGCTTTAAACATCTCAAGGAGCACTGCAAGCAATTATATTGAAATGGAAGGAGTATCAGACCACTGCAAATCTACCAAGACCCGGCCGTCCCTCCAAACTTTCCTCTCAAACAAGGAGAAGACTGATCAGAGATGCAGCCAAGAGGCCCATGATCACTCTGGATGAACTGCAGATAACTACAGCTGAGGTGGGAGAGTCTGTCCATAGGACAACAATCAGTCGTGCACTGCACAAATCTGGCCTTTATGGAAGAGTGGCAAGAAGAAAGCTATTTCTCAAAGATATCCATAAAAAGTCTCGTTTAAAGTTTGCCACAAGCCACCTGGGAGACACACCAAACATGTGGAAGAAGGTGCTCTGGTCAGATGAAACCAAAATCGAACTTTTTGGCCACAATGCAAAACGATATGTTTGGCATAAAAGCAACACAGCTCATCACCCTGAACACACCATCCCCACTGTCAAACAGCAGGGACAGGGAAGATGGCTAAAATTGATGGGAAGATGGATGGAGCCAAATACAGGACCATTCTGGAAGAAAACCTGTTGGAGTCTGCAAAAGACCTGAGACTGGGACGGAGATTTATCTTCCAACAGGACAATGATCCAAAACATAAAACCAAATCTACAATGGAATGGTTCACAAATAGACGTATCCAGGTGTTAGAATGGCCAAGTCAAAGTCCAGACCTGAATCCAATCGAGAATCTGTGGAAAGAGCTGAAGACTGCTGTTCACAAACGCTCTCCATCCAACCTCACTGAGCTCGAGCTGTTTTGCAAGGAAGAATGGGCAAGAATTCCAGTCTCTCGATGTGCAAAACTGATAGAGACATACCCCAAGCGACTTGCAGCTGTAATTGCAGCAAAAGGTGGCGCTACAAAGGGGGCCGAATAATATTGCACGCCCCACTTTTCAGTTTTTTATTTGTTAAAAAACATTAAATTATCCAATAAATTTTGTTCCACTTCACGATTGTGTCCCACTTGTTGTTGATTCTTGACAAAAAATTAAACTTTTATATCTTTATGTTTGAAGCCTGAAATGTCGCGAAATGTTGAAAGGTTCAAGGGGGCCGAATACTTTCGCAAGGCACTGTATTATGAATAACAGTTTCCATCACTTCAGCGCCTGCAGGTCAGATTTATAAAAGATGAGGCGAAATCCTATCACACGGCAAACATTCTGACCAAATACATCAATCCCGTTCCCTGGAGCTGTGTGAGGTGCCCTCGTGCTTCAAGAGCTCCACCATCGTTCCAGTGGCCAAGAAGCCCGCCATCACAGGTTTGAATGACTATAGACCTGTCGCACTGACATCTGTGGTCATGAAATCTTTCGAGAGGTTAGTGCTGAACCACCTGAAGGATGTCACGGGCCCCCTGCTTGACCCCCTCCAGTTTGCCTACCGGGCAAACAGGTCAGTGGATGATGCGGTCAACATGGGACTGCACTACATCCTGCACCACCTGGACACCCCAGGAACATACGCCAGGATCCTGTTTGTGGACTTCAGCTCGGCGTTCAACACCATCGCTCCTGACATCCTCCAACAGAAGCTCATCCAGCTCGCGGTACCTGCCTCCACCTGTCAGTGGATCACCAGCTTCCTGACCAACAGGAGACAGCGTGTGAGGCTGGGGAGCATCACATCTGACACCCGGACCACCAATACTGGAGCCCCTCAGGGGTGCGTCCTCTCCCCACTGCTCTTCTCTCTCTACACCAACGATTTCTCCTCAGGTGACTCTCCTGTGAAGCTCCTGAAGTATGCAGACGACACCACTCTCATCGGACTGATCCAGGACGGTGATGAGACTGCGTACAGACAGGAGGTGGAGCGGCTGGTCCACTGGTGCAGCCAAAACCACCTGGAGCTGAACCCGCTCAAGACCGTGGAGATGACAGTGAACTTCAGGCGAGACCCTTCACCACTTTCACCCCTCACTATCCGCAGTAATACTATTCTCTCCACAGACACCTTCAAGTTCCTGGGAACCACATCCAGTCTGTCCTCTGCACCTCCATCTCTGTCTGGTTTGGATCGGCCTCCAAACAAGACAAGCACAGACTGAAACAGACAATCAGGACTGCAGAAAAGATAATTGGAATCAACCTCCCATCTATCCAAGACTTGTACCTGTCCAGGACCAGGAAACGTGCAAGTAACATCTCTACAGACTCACCCAGGTTGCAGTCTGTTTGAACTACCGTAAATTTCGGACTATAAGCCGCGATTTTCTTCTCAAATTTGGAACCCTGCGGCTTATAGTCCGGTGCGGCTTATATAGGATTTTTTCCGTGATTTTTGTGATGACTTGATCACTTTTATACACTCGTAAAAAGGCTGTGGACCGCTGTTGTGCGGCACCGCTTTGCTGGGCGGAGGGATGTATGACACGGCCACTGGGGAGAAAAGTGGTGTGTTGATCGCATGTCCATCCGCCAGGCAAATAGTGCCGTAAAATTTACACAAAGATGAGACAGAACGAGATCAAGACGGACAATATTGAAAGGAAGCTTTTATACACAAACCGTCATTATGGGGGGCTTATATATGATTTTTTCCGTGATTTTTGTGACGACTTGATCACTTTTATACACTCGTAAAAAGGCTGTGGACTGCTGTTGTGCAGCACCGCTTTGCTGGGCGGAGGGATATGACATGGTCACTGGGGAGAAAAGTGGTGTGTTGATCGCATGTCCATCCGCCAGGCAAATAGTGCCGTAAAATTTACACAAAGATGAGACAGAACGAGATCAAGACGGACATTACTGAAAGGAAGCTTTTATACACAAACCATCATTATGGGGGGCTTATATATGATTATTTCCGTGATTTTTGTGATGACGATCACTTTTATACACTCGTAAAAAGGCTGTGGACCGCTGTTGTGCGGCACCGCTTTGCTGGGCGGAGGGATATATGACATGGTCACTGGGGAGAAAAGTGGTGTGTTGATCGCATGTCCATCCGCCAGGCAAATAGTGCCGTAAAATTTACACAAAGATGAGACAGAACGAGATCAAGACGGACAATACTGAAAGGAAGCTTTTATACACAAACCGTCATTATGGGGGACAAAAGAAATGCATATGATGCCGCTTTTAAGCTAAAGGCAGTCGATGTTGATGACAGTGTTGCATCACCCTTTTCTTTATTTCGTGGTCCCGTCTACTCTGGAGCTATACGTGTCGCTCGCTAGTTTAATGTAATTTAGCGCTTCGTGCATGAATAAAATTAGCATGAACAGACCCTCATCATGGAAAATGCTAGAAGAAATGCATAAAACCGACGACGAAAGAGATACTGAGAAAGTGTGTGGCAAAGGATAACTAACGCTATTCCAATCGGAAGACTTCGAAGGTTTCAATGCACAGGAGGAAGATGAAGATGATGAAGCTCTTTTTTTTACTTTTACTTGTATGCTTTTTTAATCAGCCCTGTTAGTGCTGTGCTACCGTGTTGCTGCTGTGTTACCGCCGCGTCTCAGTGACTTTTACCGGTATGTTTTATTTAATCAAACCCTATTAGTGCTGTGTTGCTGCGGTATTACTGCCGCGTCACAGGCAGTGTTTGGAAAGAAATGTTAAGCTATGTTATTAAAACTTTAAAAAAGCTTTCTGTGTCCAGTCTTTCTTTGTTAATAACTCGCGTGCACACTTCCGTGTTGCTGCGGTACTACTGCTGCGTCACAGGCAATGTTTAGAAAGACATGTTAAAGTATGTTATTAAAACTTTAAAAAGGCTTTCTGTGTACTGTCTTTCTTTGTAAAAAAACTCGTGTGCACGTGCGGCTTATAGTCCGGTGCGGCTTATATAAGAAAAAAACTAAAATATCCCCGGATTTTAGCTGGTGCGGCTTATAGTCCGGTGCGGTTTTTAGTCCGGAAATTACGGTACTCCCCTCCGGACGGCGTTATAGAGCTCTGTACGCCAAAACCAGCAGACACAGAGACAGCTTCTTCCCCCAGGCTGTTGCTCTGATGAACTCACACCACTCTTAAGAGTCTCAGAGTCATTACTGTGCAATAACATCCTACTCTCCACGCCTTTTTTGAATTGTCTACACTGTTTGTACTATGTCATCCTTGAAGAGGGACCCTCCCATCTGTGGTCTCTTCTCAAGGTTTCTCATTTCCCCTAGCCGGAGTTTAGAGTTTTTCCTTGCCCTCTTGGGAGTTTAAGATCAGGGGATGTTTGAGAATATTTGCCATTTTTCACATGTCCTGAGTGTTGTTAGTCACCTAAATGTTGAACAGAGGCTGTGATTTACCAAAGTCAAATTCCTTGTTTGGCACGCTCAAACATGGCGAATAAAAACTCTTGAATCTTGAAGAATCAGTGAAAGAATACATCTAAATAAAGTACTAATAAAGAAATTACTAATAAAGAAATCAAAACGGCAACACGGTGACATATCTGAAAATCAGAGAGCTTTAACTCACAAACACCTGGTGACAGAGGTGAGGAAACGGGAAACACTTAAAGTCGGCCTTAAAAACTTTAAAAGTTAAGATTAGTCGAAAATAGGTGGTGCATCACAAACTTGCCCCTGTACTTGACTTTTGATCCGCAGTTTGTCGGTGAAAAAAGTTTTGCTGAGTCTTGAAATTAGCTGTCAATCTCTCCGCTGTAGCCGCCCGTTCATGTGTTGACTGCTAGTGTAGTTAGCATGCTACTTAGCAAAGTGACGGGTAATATTGTACTCCTTGAATACTGCAACCGTTTCTTGGCATATCAGACAAACCGGCATTGATCGGACTTCAGTGAAAAAATATATTGTTGTCAACTCTTTTTTTTAAACACTCGGCGCTCAGTGTCCACCTTTCTTTTCCTTGGGCCACTCATTTTGATGGAAGGATTCCAGGGGAAGGTTTGTGGGTCGCTTTGGCGTAAAACTATATCTGAAAGCTCAGCACGCAAATTACGAGAATGCTAACGTTACAGCCAACACTCGAAATTCGGCACTGATAGAAATAGAGCGCGGAGTGCGCCGTGTTCGTACTACCGAGTACGTACACGCACTTGTGAGTGTGCACCAAGCTTTCTGACACGGCCTACGGGAGTAAATGCGAAGGCGGGCGTTTCTCCATCTACTGGGGAAATGCAGTCATTGCAGGGAAAATGACCCCAAAAAATGTTTAATAATACAATTTATCCAGGTTTGGCAGGCCGGATTAAACTGCCCCGTGGGCCGGATGTGGCCCGCGGGCCGTAGTTTACCCATGTCTGGTCTAAAATGTCAATCTTTCACTGCTGACAGAGTTATGGGAACACATGAATCAATAATACAGTAGCATTTTGTCAGTCAAACTGTTGAGCTAAAGAGAAGTATCTTTATTGGTTGAGAGTAGCATCTGTTTAATACCTAATGATTTAATTGGATAGCCTCAATGAGACCACAACAAAAACGCATGTAGCCTTTTTTAAATTATTCCCTCCTCCTCATTTTTCTCATTGACAGAAATCCATCGCAGCGACGGAGAACTTTAATCCATGTATATAGTTCAAATACTCTGGGTTCAACTCTGTCCTAAAACTATCTGTGTAGTGTGTGTGTGTGCGTGCGTGCGTGCGTGCGTGCGTGCGTGCGTGCGTGCATACCTGCGCTGTGGATTGTACATGAAGAGCAGATTGAGCAGCCTGTGTCCAGCTTCAGACAACCAAGTGAATTTATTCTTTAGATTATTATAGGGCTGCTTCCTCAGACTGTACTGCCCAATAAGAGGCAGATTAGAAAATCCCTGTGTAACACACAAATGCTTGAATTTAACACAAATCTAATTACTGGAAGAGTTCATTGCAATAAAAAAAATGCAAGAAATTTGCAACAAAAACATTTGCATGCAGATTTATCATAACACAAAAACAACGAAACCATTTACTGAAATTTCCTGAAATTGCAGCCAGTGGCCCTTTATTTGACAGGGAGGCTTTTGTTCAAATTCTTGAGTAAAGCCCAGATCCCACTGAGCTCCTGAGGAGCGACAGCTGTGAGGTTTCTATTAAATCTCATTTTTTTATACTTTGATGTATTTCATTGAGCCTGTTGAACGAATTCAACTGAAAATGAGTTGTGGGCAGGGTCACCCATGGCAAAAGGATCATAGGTGAAGGGCAAAGCACCGCTCATATAGCCCTTGATTAATGAAAATGGATTCCGTTCTCACTTGCCCGGATGCGGGTCACCGCGGCCGCCCTCTGGAGCCAGGCCTGGAGCTGGGGCTCAAAGCAAATGTCTGGTGGCCGGGCCTTCGCCCATGGGGCCCGGCCGGACACAGCCCGAAAAGGAAACATGGGTCCCCCTTCCCATGTGCTCACCACATGTGGGAGGGGCCAATGGTGTCAGGTGCGGAGTAAGCGGCGGCTTAAGGCGGGGACCTTGGCGGTCCGATCCCTGGCTACAGAAGCTGGCTCTTGGGACATGAAATGTCACCTCTGATGTGCGAGGCAAAAAGGTTCCGACTAGACATAGTCGGACCTGCCTCCACACAGATTTTGGGCTCTGGTACAAGTCCTCTTGAGAGGGGCTGGACTCTCTTCCGCTCTAGAGTTGCTCACGGTGAGAGGCGCCGAGCAGGTGTGGGCATACCTATTGCCTCCTGGCTGGGCGTCTGCACATTGTTCACCCAGGTGAACAAGAGGGTAGCCTCCCTCTGCCTCCGGGTGGGGAGACGAGTCCTGACTTTTGTGTCTTTGCACCAAACTGCTGCTCAGAGTACTCACCCTTTTTGAAGTCCTTGGAAGAAGTGCTGGAGAGTGCTCCTTCTGGGGACTCCATCATTCTGCTGGGTGACTTCAATGCTCACGTGGGCAATGACAGTGAGACCTGGACAGGTGTGATTGGGAGGAACGCCCCCCCCCCCCTCTGATCAGAACCCGAGCGGTGTTCTATTATTGGACTTGTGTGCTCGACGTGGATCGTTTATAATATTCAAAATAAGGGTGTCCATGTGTGCACCTGGCACCAGGACACCCTAGGCCGCAGTTCGATGATCGACTTTGTAGTCTCCGATGGTGGAGGGAAGATGCCGGACCCAAACGTACTGTGAGGGTCTGCTAGGAACGTCTGGCAGAATCCCGTGTCAGAAAGAGCTTCAACTCCCACCTCCGGCAGAGCTTTCCCCACATCCCGGAGGAGGCGGGAGACCTCAGGCGGGTCTGAGTGGACCATGTTCCGTGCCTCCGTTGTTGAGGCGGCCGACCGGAGCTGTGGCCATAAGGTGGTCGGTGCCTGTCGTGGCAGCAACCCCCAAACCCGCTGGTGGACACCGGCCGTAAGGGATGCCGTCAAGCTAAAGAAGGAGTCCTATCGGGCCGTTTTGGCCTGTGGCACTCTGGATGCAACCGGCAGGTACCAGATGGCCAAGCAGAATGCGGCCTCTGCGGTTGCTGAGGCAAAAACCCGGGTATGGGAGAGGTTTGGCGAGGCTATGGAGAATGACTTCCGGATGGCTTTGAGGAAATTCTGGTCCACCATCCGGCGTCTCGAGAGGAGGAAGCAGTGCACCGTTAACACTGTTTACAGTGGAGACGGCATGCTGCTGACCTCGACTCGGGACGTAGTGAATCGGTGCGGAGAATACTTTGAAGACCTCCTCAATTTCATTGACACGCCTTCCATTGTGGAAGCAGGGCCTGGAGACTCTGAGTTGGACTCTCCAATCTCTGGGGTCGAAGTCACAGAGGTAGTTAAAAAGCTCCTCGAAGGCAAGGCCCGGGGGGTGGATGAGATCCACCCAGAGTTCTTAAAGGCTCTGGACTTGTGAGGCTATCCTTGGTTGACACACTTCTACAACATTGCGTGAACATCAGGGGTCAGTGCCTCTGGTTTGGCAGACTGGGGTGGTGATCCCCCTTTTTAAGAAGGGGGACCGGAGGGTGTGTTCAACTACAGAGGAATCACACTCCTCAGCCTCCCTGGTCAGGTCTATTCAGGGGTGCTGGAGTAGAGGGTCCGTCGGGAGGTCGAATCTCGGATTCAAGAGGAGCAGTGTGGTTTTTGTCCTGGCCGTGGAACAGTGGACCAGCTCTCTACCCTCGGCAGGATCCTTGAGGGTGAATGGGAGGGTTAGGGCTCAACCAGTCCACATGTGTTTTGTGGACCTGGAGAAGGCATTTGACTGTGTCGCTCGAGGAGTTCTGTGTGGGGTGCTTGGGGAGTACGGGGTGCCGAGCCCACTGATAAGGGCGGTTCAGTCCCGGTATCATCGATGCCAGAGTTTGGTCCACATTTCTGGCAGTAAGTCGGATTTGTTTCCGATGAGGGTTGGACAAGGCCAAGATTGCCCTTTGTCACCAATTCTGTTCATAACTGTTATGGACAGAATTTGTAGGCGCAGCTGAGGCGTTGAGGGTGTCCGGTTTTGTGACCTCAGCATTGCATCTCTGCTTTTTGCGGTTCGCAAAGAGTGTGAAGCGGTCGGGATGAAGGTCAGCACCTCCAAATCTGAGACCATGGTCCTCAGTCAGAAAAGGGTGGAATGCCCTCTCCGGGTCGGGGATGAGATCCTGCCCCAAGTGGAGGAGTTCAAGTATCTTGGGGTCTTGTTGACGAGCGAGGGCAGGATGGAGTGTGAGATCGGTGCAGCGTTTGCTGTGATGCGGACTCTGTACCAGTCTGTCATAGTGAGGAGTTGAGCCAAAAGGCGAAACTCTCAATTTACCGGTCGATCTACGCTCCTACCCTCACCTATGGTCACGAGCTATGAGTCGTGACCGAAAGAACGAGATCCCGGATACAAGCAGCCGAAATGAGTTTCCTTCGCAGGGTGTCCGGGCTCCCCCTTAGAGATAAGGTGAGAAGCTCGGTCATCCGTGAGGGACTTGAAGTCGAGCCGCTGCTCCTCCACGTTGAGAGGAGCCAGTGAGGTGGCTCGGGCATCTCATTAGGATGCTTCCTGGACACCTCCCCGGGGAGGTGTTCCAGGCATGTCCCACCAGCAGGAGACCCCGAGGGTGACCCAGGACACACTGAAGAGACTATGTCTCTTGACTGGCCTGGGAACTTCTTGGGATTCCCCGGGCTGAACAAAGTGGCAGGGGAGAGGCAAGTCCGGGTGTCCCTCCTAAAGCTGCTGCCCCCGCGCCACGATCCCGGATAAGCGGTAGAGGATGGATGGATGGATGGATGGATGGACGGACGGATGGATGAGGAGATGGATGAATGGATGGATGAACGGATGCTTGAAGTGTTCATAATTAAGTTCCACGATACTGTGGACCTCATCATATTGTGGGTGACAATAGTTGCTAAAATACCGTTTTTTTTCCATGTATAATGCGCAAAATGTAACTAATTTATTGTCCTAAAATCTGGGGTGCGCATTATACATGGGTACAATTTTTTTTTTTTTTTTTTTTTTTGAAGAAAATCATGGTACAACAATTTTTGAAGAAAATCTTGTCACGGATGGAGTGTGGAAAGGAGCAGGGCGACCAAGTGCAGCTTGGACCAGGGTTTATTGGAGGAACTCAAAACACAGACTTGGTAAACTAATTGTGATAAATAACTGGAACATCACTCAAATATTGGTGATCCCGTTGAGAGTCTCACATATTTCTTCGCTATCGAGTTTGCTACTGCATGCGCAGTGATACTGACCGGCAGAATAACATCCGGTTGTTCCCAAAGATGATCTTTTTTCTGAAATAATTTTACGTTTACGGACTTAAGTAACCCGGCCGGGTCATACCAAAGACTATAAAAATGGGACCCATTGCCTCCCTGCTTGGCACTCAGCATTAAGGGTTGGAATTGGGGGGTTAGATCACCAAATGATTCCCGAGCGCGGCGCCGCTGCTGCTCACTGCTGCTCACTGCTCCCCTCTCCCCCAGGGGATGGATCAAAATCACACGGGGATGGGTCAAATGCAGAGGACAAATTTCACCACACCCAGATGCGTGTGTGACGATCATTGGGACTTTAAAAAAAAAAAAAAAAGTCAAAATTTGGGTGCGTATTATACATGGGTACAGGCTTTTTTCCAGCATCGACATGCCATTTTTAGGGTGCGTATTATACATGGGGGCGCATTATACATGGAGAAAAACGGTAATACTTGCCATACTGTGTGAGAGATATTAATAAAGAAGCACAGACACAAAACTAAATAAATAATACAATTATGGTGGTTAAGAATAAAAATACTAAATAGAAATGTGGTAAAAGAGTGCTGCAATATAGTACAAATTAAATGTTAGTGAAGTGGCAGCAAAGAAAAGCGTATTGAAACTATAGTAATACAAAAAAACTATTCCATTGCAATTTGCTGACCCAATTTTACTTTTGAATGAAAAAAAATTCATGGCAGTTACAAACTAAATATATACAAGAAAAATGAGAAATGTTAGGGAAAAGAGCATTCCGATAGGGCTAAGTTTTAATGATCGTAAGATGGCTGCAAAGATGAGATGTCCTGACAGTGGAGGCGTCCGGAAAGTCTGCACAAGCGACTTCACAGCCTGCAGTGGAATCGATTTTATTTTTAAATGAACTGCGCACATTTTCTGTCCTGACAGTGGAGGCATCACCGCAGTGGAGACTTCACCTTAATAATAATAATGATAAATTATATTTATAACGCACTTTACATTCGGAGGAATCTCAAAGTGCTACATGGCAAGTAAAAACAAGAAAACAAAGCAAAGACAAGTATAAAACAACTGGACGACAACCAGGATGTGAGAACAGGATTACGGAAATGCTAGAGTAAAAAGGTGAGTTTTAAGTCCGGTTTTGAAAGAGTCAGTGGATTGGGGTGCTCTTAAGTGGTCGGGGAGGGAGTTCCACAGTGTGGGGGCTATATGGCAGAAGGAACTTGGTTTTCGGGACGTGGAGAAGGTGTGAGTTGGATGAGCGGAGGCTTCGGGTGGTAGGTTTTGGGGCAAGGAGTTCTTTGAGGTATGCGGGAGCATGTCCGAGGATACACTGGTAAGTGAGGAGGGCGATCTTATAATCAGTTCGGAATTTGATGGGGAGCCAGTGCAAAGAACGAAGGATGGGTGTGATGTGGTCGCTTTTCCGCACCCTCATCAGAATCCTAGCAGCGCTGTTTTGGATGTACTGTAGCCTCTGGAGGCTCTTGCTAGGGATCCCGATGAGGCGTGCGCTACAATAGTCTACCCTGGAGGAGACAAAGGCGTGGACAAGTTTCTCAGCATCCGTCAGGGTAAGAGTGGGGCGCAGTTTAGAAATATTCCTGAGGTGGAAGGAGGTTTTGGAGATGTGTTTTATGTGTGACTCTAGGTTGAGTTGAGGGTCCAGTTTCACACCTAGGTTGGTAACAATGGCTGAGAGGGGGATAGTGTGACCGGCGAATGAGATGCTTGTTATTGAGCAGATATGTATCTGATGGGGAGTGCCAATTAACATGGCTTGGGTTTTGTCACTGTTGACTTGCAGGAAGCTGAGATTCATCCACGCCTTTATCTCCTCCAGACACAGGGAGAGGATGGATGAGGGAGATGGAGGAGGCTGGGTTGTGGAGGGCGGGGGGTTGAGTTTGAGGTATAGCTGGGAGTCGTCCGCATAACAATGATATGAGATGCCGAACTTCCTGATTATATTGCAGAGGGGTAGCATATAGAGAGTGAAGAGGGTAGGACCAAGTACAGATCCCTGGGGGACACCGGAGGTCACAGTGTGTGTGTCGGATTTTTTCCCTCCCAGGGAAACGTACTCGGTTCGGTTCGAGAGGTAGGACTGAAGCCAGGTTAGAGCAGTGCCAGAGAATCTAGTGGAGTGAAGTTGATTAAGGAGGATATTGTGGTGGACAGTGTCAAATGCAGCGGACAGATCCAACAGAATGAGAAGTGACAGGGAGCCTGCATCGACAGCCATGAGAAGGTCGTTGATGACCCTAACAAGGGCTGTTTCCAGAGTGAAAACCGGATTGAAATTTCTCAGCAATGTTATTGCGGGTGAGATGAGTGTGAAGTTGGGCAGCTACCACTTTTTCCAGAACCTTGGAGAGGAACGGGAGGTTTGATATCGGTCTGTAGTTGGCAAGGTTGTCCGGGTCAAGTGAGGGTTTTTTGAGCAGGGCGGTAATGATGGCTGTCTTCAATGCAGGTGGTACAGCGCCAGACTGGAGTGAGAGGTTGATGACATTGGTTATTAGGGGACTAATGGCTGAGGTTTGTTGTGTAATGAGGGCTGTGGGGAAAGGGTACAGGGCACATGTGGAGGGTTTCATATTTTTGAGGATGTCCTCTACCTCCGACTGCAAGATGGGGGAGAAGCAGCGGAGAGGCTGGACTGTCCCGGGTGGAAGGAAGGGGGGTGGAGGTGAAGTGGAGGGTCCATAAGAGGAGAGGAGCTGGGAGCAGATGTTGTCAACCTTAGCGGTGAAGAAGGTCATAGTTATTGCACACTACCTCTGAGGATTCTGTTGGAGTGGTGGCTTGGGGTTTGAGAAAGTGGTTGATGGTTGAAAAGAGCTGTTTTGAATTTCCAGGGGTATTGTTTATGATATTGGAGTAGAACTGGGCACGTGCAGTCCCAAGGGCTTTTGAGTAGGCCTTCTGATGTTCTTTGTAGGCCTGTTTGTGCACGGTCAGTCCTGAGGCTTTGAGACGACGCTCGAGGATGCGTCCAGTTGACTTCATCAGACGCAGCTCACTGGTGTACCAGAGGGCTGAGCGTGAAAAAGTGACTGTTTTGTTTTTTATGGGGGCGTGGATACCTAGAAGTTTGGCCAAGGAGTTATTGTAATAGTCCACTGCCTTGCTGACTGATGGAAAGGTTGCAGAGGAGGAGGAGAGAAGCTGGAGGTCCTGTGCTATAGTGTCTCGGTTGATGTTTTTGAAATTTCTGAATGAGATTTGCCGCTTGGGTTTGGAGTGGGGGCGAGGGAACGGCAGTTCCATTTGAATAAGTTTGTGGTCAGACACACCGACCTCGTGAACTTGTAGGTTGCTTATAACCTTAGCATATTTTTATTTTGAAATGAACCTAGTTATTAGTATATTATATATTTATTATTGTATTATATATTTTTAAATGAACCGCGTGCATTTCCTTTTCCTCACAGTGGTGGCGTCCCCACAGTGGAGACTCCACCGGAAGCAACCTTACAGCCAGCCAGGTACGCTTAAGCATTGATCCACTGACCTATAACCCTTTCCTATCATTACAGATTATCCAAGGTCTCACCGGCCAGATGTTTTCGTTTGGCGTCCCCAATAACTGAACTATGAGATCGAGCTGCTGGATTTCTGATGTTCCAGGCAGAAGAGGTTTGTGTGCCAGCAGCTCAGCCAGGATACAACCTACAGCCCTGTTATGCAACAAGGTAAAAATACATTAATGTGGTAAATTGCACTATTATTTAGATGTTTCAAGCAAGAGTGTGCCTGCTGAGTATAGTATTATTGTGGATTGAGTCTCACCACATATCAAGAGCTGTAGTCTGGGTTTTGCTTCCGAGGAGGAGTTCTGGAGCTCTATACCTGGGGAACAAGTAGTAAGTATTTAGTGAGGTCACTGAGAGCTAATGAGGGAGAATTAGGCTAGGTTCACACTGCAGGCAAATGCGCCGCGTATCAGATTTTTTTGCCTTATGTGATCCGCATCAGATATTTTATGACAGTATGAACCGCTAAACTACGATTCTTTCTAATCTGACCTGGTTCACTTTCATGTGTGGTCTTAGATTGGATATGTATCGGATTTTGTGCAATGCGACCGCATTTTCAACAGCCAAGATATATCCGACCGAGACATTATCAAATGCACTCTGCGCAGGCAGGGAGCACACTACTTGGGAGGAAGATTGACGGTTTGATTGGCTGTGAATCTGCAAAGTTGTTTTTATTGTGGTTAGAGGAGCTGGGGTCGAAAAGACGCCGATTGAGAAGTGAGGCATATCATTGACGAGGGGGAGAAGATAGCAGCCGGCAGGGGCAAGGCTTAGTAGTTTTGAAGGGAACCGGGGTCTACGATTGTGAACCACTGCCAACCATTGCCGACCACCGCGGCAAAAGTGGGGTACACCCAGGTGGGGAGGCTGTTTTGAGAGATCTGGCAGGAGAGCACCACTGGTGGCGGCTAGGCTGACTGGCTGGGCCAGACAAGGGTGATGAGGTCAGAAGCAGAGCATCAGCACTGGCGCCACAAAGGCGGCTGGGGCTACATGGGCAAGACGGCAATGACAGCAGTTGACAAGTAAGAATCATTGCGTGTCAAATGGGCTGGATGGCATAGGCTTGGGGGAGGCTGGGGCAGCAACCCTAGACCAGGCTCCATGCTGGACGCTGGAGTATCTCAGAATAATTACGCTACACTTAGATATCAAACTACTGCAAACATGACATTAAAAGCACTGCAAAAGTACATGGAGGAGGTGATGAACATGACGGAAGAACTGAATTAACTCAACAAGCAACAAACATTCATAACCGCATTAATGGCCGAAATCAGGGATCTTGAAAAGAACATGGAGCAAGAAAGAAAATTGAAGTCTTGGAGAACAGGCTGGACAATTTAGAGCAGGGGGTCCACACTTTCTCGGCATACGAACTACTTATAAAATGACCAAGTTCAAAAGGTGCACCCACTACAAAAATGCAAAACATAACTTTATTATCAAATATATTGAGCATTCATTATTTGTACAATGTATGATGACGGACGTAAGATGGCGGCGCGTGCACACGCAGCGGCCTCTCTCTGTCCCGAATGTTTTGTTTTGTCATTTACTGTGTGTTTGTCCGACAGTTTTGTGTGTTCGTCTCGTCGTACCGGGTTGTGCTACAAGTGCGGGGGGGGGGCTGGTTCTGCTCGACATCGGCGAAAGCGAGTTTTGTGGCGATCTGGACTTTGAAGCGGGGACATTAAAGGCGCTCGGTCTGCTCCGTCCTGGAGCGTCGCCGGACTCGCCTGCTATTCCTCCCCCGGTTGGGCGTCCGGGCCAGGCTGGCGGCCAACCCAGCTCGCCCGGCCGTGCCTTCCATTCTTCTGGCGGACGTTCGATCGCTGGACATCGCCATGCCTGCTGAGTTCTACGGACCGGACAGTGCGTGACTGCTGTGCATCTGGAGCGGATGGCGTGCTATCGGGCGGACCGGGCCATTGTACGAGGGGGACCATCGCGAGGAGGTGGACTGTGCGTCTACATCCGTGACGAATGGTGCCGGGGCTCTGTTGTGGGATGCCAGCACTGCTCGCCACTGGCGAAGTTTGTGATCTCCGGGCTGTCTATGCACCAAACGGCAGCTCAGAGTACCCACCCTTCTTGGAGTCCCTGGAGGAAGTGCTGGAGAGCGCTCCTTCTGGGGACTCCATCGTTCTACTGGGTGACTTCAATGCTCACGTGGGCAATGACAGTGAGACCTGGAAGGGCGTGATTGGGAGGAACGGCCCCCCCGATCTGAACCCGAGCGGTGTTCTATTATTGGACTTCTGTGCTCGACACGGATTTTCTATAATGAACACCATGTTCAAACATAAGGGTGTCCATGTGTGCACTTGGCACCAGGACACCCTAGGCCGCAGTTCGATGATCGACTTTGTAGTCGTGTCATCGGATTTGCGGCCGCATGTTTTGGACACTCGGGCGAAGAGAGGGGCGGAGCTGTCAACTGATCACCACCTGGTGGTGGGTTGGCTCCGATGGTGGGGGAAGATGCCGGTCCGACCTGGCAGATCCAAACGCTCTGTGAGGGTCTGCTGGGAACGTCTGGCGGAATCCCCTGTCAGGAAGAGCTTCAACTCCCACCTCCGGCAGAGCTTTTCCCACGTCCCGGGGGAGGCGGGGGACATTGAGTCCGAGTGGACCTTGTTCCGCGCCTCCATTGTCGAGGCGGCCGACCGGAGCTGTGGCCGTAAGGTCATTGGTGCCTGTCGTGGCGGCAATCCCCAAACCCGCTGGTGGACACCGGCGGTAAGGGATGCCGTCAAGCTGAAGAAGGAGTCCTATCTGGCCGTTTTGGCCTGCGGGACTCCGGAGGCAGCTGACAGGTACCGGATGGCCAAGCGGAACGCAGCTTCGGCGGTTGCTGAGGCAAAAACCCGGGCGTGGGAGGAGTTTGGCGAGGCCATGGAGAATGACTTCCGGACGGCTTCGAGGAAATTCTGGTCCACCATCCGGCGTCTCAGGAGGGGGAAGCAGTGCAACGTCAACACTGTTTACAGTGGAGATGGCGTGCTGCTGACCTCGACTCGGGACGTCGTGTCTCGGTGGGGAGAATACTTCGAAGACCTCCTCAATTCCACCTACACGCCTTCCATTGTGGAAGCAGGGCCTGGGGACTCTGAGGCGGACTCTCCAATCTCTGGGGTCGAAGTCACTGAGGTAGTTAAAAAACTCCTCGGCGGCAAGGCCCCGGGGGTGGATGAGATCCGCCCGGATTTCTTAAGGGCTCTGTATGTTGTGGGGCTGTCATGGCTGACACGTCTCTACAACATCGCGTGGACATCGGGGACAGTGCCTCTGGATTGGCAGACTGGGGTGGTGGTTCCCCTCTTTAAGAAGGGGGACCGGAGGGTATGTTCCAATTACAGGGGAATTACACTCCTCAGCCTCCCTGGTAAGGTCTATTCAGGGGTGCTGGAGAGGAGGGTCCGTCGGGAGGTTGAACCTCGGATTCAGGAGGAACAGTGTGGGTTTCGTCCTGGCCGTGGAACAGTGGACCAGCTCTTCACCCTCAGCAGGATCCTCGAGGGTGCATGGGAGTTCGCCCAACCAGTCCACATGTGTTTTGTGGACTTGGAGAAGGCGTTCGACCGCGTCCCTCGGGAGGTTCTGTGGGGGGTGCTTCGGGAGTACGGGGTACCGAGCCAACTGATAAGGGCGGTTCGGTCCCTGTATCACCGATGCCAGAGTTTGGTCCGCATTTCCGGCAGTAAGTCGGATTCGTTCCCAGTGAGGGTTGGACTCCGCCAAGGCTGCCCTTTGTCACCGATTCTGTTCATAATTTCTATGGACAGAATTTCTAGGCGCAGCCGAGGCGTTGAGGGTGTCCGGTTTGGGGACCTCAGCATCGCGTCTCTGCTTTTTGCAGACGACGTGGTGCTGTTGGCTTCTTCAGGCCGTGATCTCCAGCTCTCACTGGAGCAGTTCGCAGCCGAGTGTGAAGCGGTCGGGATAAGGGTCAGCACCTCCAAATCCGAGTCCATGGTCCTCGATCGGAAAAGGGTGGAATGCCCTCTCTGGATCGGGGATGAGATCCTGCCCCAAGTGGAGGAGTTTAAGTATCTTGGGGTCTTGTTCACGAGTGAGGGGAGGATGGAGCACGAGATCGACAGGCGGATCGGTGCAGCGTCGGCAGTAATGCGGACTCTGTACCGGTCCGTCGTGGTAAAGAGAGAGCTGAGCCAAAAGGCAAAGCTCTCAATTTACCGGTCGATTTACGCTCCTACCCTCACCTATGGTCACGAGCTATGGGTCGTGACCGAAAGAACGAGATCCCGGATACAAGCGGCCGAAATGAGTTTTCTCCGCAGGATGTCCGGGCTCTCCCTTAGAGATAGGGTGAGAAGTTCGGTCATCCGGGAGAGACTCGGAGTAGAGTCGCTACTCCTCCACGTTGAGAGGAGCCAGATGAGGTGGCTCGGGCATCTCATCAGGATGCCTCCTGGACACCTCCCTGGGGAGGTGTTCCGGGCATGTCCCACCGGTAGGAGACCCCGGGGACAACCCAGGACGCGCTGGAGAGACTATGTCTCTCAGCTGGCCTGGGAACGCCTTGGGATCCCCCGGGATGAGCTATATGAAGTGGCTGGGGAGAGGGAAGTCTGGGAGTCCCTCCTGAAGCTGCTGCCCCCGCGACCCGACCGGAAGCGGAAGAAGATGGATGGATGGATGAATATCATAAAAATCATGAAAAATCCAAACATAAGCCGCAGGGTTCAAAGCTTGTGCAAAAAGTAATGGCTTATAGAGTCAAACCTCGGTTTTCGACCACAATCCGTTCCAGAAGGCGGTTCGAGAAGTGAATCGGTCGAATTTTCCCATTACAAATAATGGAAAAAAATGTAATCCGTTCCAAGACTAAAATAAACGCCTTTTTTGAGCATGTTTTCATTTGTGCATTTTTGTCCGATGGCGCAACTGCAGCGTACCGCCGAACGCGCATTCGTAGCGCGCCGCCGACCGTGCAACTGCACCGCGCTGGTCGCATTATTGTGACAGAGCCGTTGCTGAGATTTAGAAAATATTTTTAAAGTCCTGATGTACTTTCCAAAATTCAAGTGGACCTCAGTGCGCAGGGAGCTTAATTTGGTCCGTTCGCGCAACCGCAGCGCGCCGGGCGCTCACTGTCGCATTGCTTTAAGAGCGTCTTCGTGTTTTAGGATGGCTTTACTGCTCCCACTTGCTTTCTTTGGAGGCATGATTAAGGGTTAATACAATCCTCAAAGTAACGAAAATACAATAACGAACGGAGTCAGTCGGCATCCGAGCCGCGCGGTCGGGTTTTCTCGGGTCCTTTCGGCTCATCTCGCGAGGTTCGACCTCCGCATTTTGTTCGACAACCGAAGCAAAAAAATCTCAAATTTTTCGTTAGAATTCCGATTTGTTCGAGAACCGGGACGTTCGAAAACAGAGGTTTGACTGTAGTCTGGAAAATGAAAATTGTTTTTGTAAGTCAAAAGTCAAAGTCAAAGTCTGCTTTATTGTCAATTTCAACACATGCCAAGACACACAAAGAAATTGAAATAACGTTCCCACTATCCCACGGTGACAAGACATTAAGATTAAGATTAAAGTCCCAATGATCGTCACACACACACCTGGGTGTGGTGAAATTTGTCCTCTGCATTTAACCCATCCCCGTGTGATTTTAATCTATCCCCTGGGGGAGAGGGGAGCAGTGAGCAGCAGCGGTGCCGCGCTCGGGAATCAGTTGGTGATCTAACCCCCCAATTCCAACCCTTAATGCTGAGTGCCAAGCAGGTATGACCCGGCCGGGGTTTGAACCCACAACCTTCCAGTCTCAGGGCGGACACTCTAGGCCACAAGTAAACAACACAATAAAATAAAAACAAGAAGGCACAAACAATGAATAAATAAGAGTGATGAATAAATAATAAATAAACAAATAACACAATAAATAAGAGGAGCGAAAATGGAGCAAGTCTGCATACAGCAGACAGTCAGAATATAACGCAAAGGTACAGGGGAGAGAGTTCAGGATCCTAACAGCCTGGAGAATGAAGCTGTTGGTGAGTCTGGTGGTGCGGGAGCGCAGGCTCCTGTACCTCTTCCCAGAGGGCAGAAGATCGAACAAAGAGTGAGCGGGGTGACTCGCATCACTCACAATCGTGGTCGCCTTGAGTGTCGCCTAATTACTTGAGTGTACGTTGATGACTTGCACTGAATTGAATCAACCATGGATGAATGGTCCGGAGAGTAGCTGCTTACAGCCAGCCTCAAGCACACATTTTAGTTGCACTTCAAAACGCACTTTGAAAATGACACTGGAAAAAGGTCAATCTCCCATTCCGTACCAAAGCCCCATTTTTGGCCTTTTACGGAGGTCACATCATTACGGATTCCAAATAGCACTGTTGTTGTGGACACATACTGTTTACTTAAAAAAATAAATAAAAAAATCTCAGATTTTCTTAAATGGCACACACAGCACTAAATTCATCACAGTAAATTAAAGACGATTTTGGAATTTAAAAAAAAATTATAATGTGCACCCTTTACAAATTTTAAATGAAACAGCATTTATTCACCAAAAATTGGAGACAGAGATACTGTGTAACAGCCCGAGATCTAAGAAAAGTCTCCGGAGCACTCGTCTAAATTCAACAGGAAGTCAGCCGTTTTCTATTTCCTTTGAGATTTTTGGCCTTTTATTTTTTATTAAGGTCATGTTTTAGCTTTTAGTGTGATATACTTAATTTAAAAAATAAATTTAATTTCAATATGCTAGTATCCAAACATGCCAGGGCTGCGAGGACCTTTTATAACTGCTCGCAGTTCTAGTTTGTATTTTGGTCCTACATTATTGAGAAAAAAACATATTAGCTTAAGAACACAACTGTGCATAATTATGGAGGGCAGGACACAAAAAGGGCAGCACAAAAATTATCTCATCACATACATTAGTTATTCAACCAAAAGACACTCACCACAGTGTAACCACCCTGGGCGTCATGGGTTGCTGGGGGACACCATACCTGCGAGCTAACCCGAAATCAGCTGAGGACAAAAAGAAAGAAATATATCTGAGAAAAGCACATTTCACAAAATCAAACCACTTTGTGATTTGAAGAATAAACATTTAATTAACAAGGATTTAACCATGGAGCAACAGTTTAAATTCAATAGCTGGGGGTGAGTGTTTAAAACCGTATAAATAAATAAGAGATGAAATAGTTAAAACTTTATTCATCATCATAGATACAAATTGTATAATAAATTACATACTTTATTCATCCCACAGGGGAAATTAAAAAATATACCAAAGCATACACAAAAGAAAAGTCACTATAAATGGTAAATTTCTGGCTTTAAAAAAGACATTGAAAATCCACTTTTGTTTGCTTTTATATTCATTTATTGTGCACTTTGAGTCTCCAAGATTGAAGAAAAGTGTACTCTATCCCTCCAGGTGTTGCAGAGATACTTTTGTGATCTGTTTAGGGGCTATTTTTTACTCCGTTCAGATTTCTCCATTTTCTATTACTTATTTTTATCTATTACGTCCCATCCTTAGGAGCGGGACTACCAAATAAGGTAATGGTAACCAAACGGTTTCGCAAATGCGCCAACTTTGTTACTCAGAGACATTTGTAGTCCAACAACTCAAGGATGCCGAAGTGGAAAGATCAAAATGTTCAGTTGTTGGCTGCTCAATCCACACAACTCATTGCCCATCAGAACCTCAAAGTGCCTGGTCAAATTTCATTTTTCAAGCAGTGTTCCCACATCTGTGGGCAAAGTTCTGCTTGTTCAAGGACGAGTGTTTCAGAAATCTTTTGTCAGTATAGACAAGGATTTGCAGAAAGACGTCGTTTCGTTGATGGTTTAGTTCAGTGGTTCCCAAACTTTTGCAGGCTGGCGCCCCCTTTGGCTCCCCAGTGAATTCCTAGCGCCCCCCCAAGGCACATATGGAAACAAACACCTCTTTCTTGATATTTGGTTTGCTGCAATTTGAAAAGAGAAAGGTTAAACACAAATGTGTATTTCACAAATAAAACCCAATCTAGTATTTAGTAAACCAATTTATTTTTTAGCAGTTTTAACTGTTTCAGCAACATAGAACCGTAAATAAACATTCCACCAGTAACCTTCATTGTCTCACACGTAATATTAATGGGATGGATGTGCTTGGTGCAGGGACATAAGCTTCTCAACATCAGGCTGGAACTCACTAAGAAGTCGTAGATCCCCGCGGTCAGTAATTTTCAGTCGGTTTCTTTGCTTGGAAAGAATTTCTGCACTGAAGCCCCGTTCTACTAAATATGATGTTGGGAAGGCAATGAAGTACATCTTGACCTTGTTCCACAGCACTTGATAGCAGTCAGAGATTTTTTTTTGTAACCATAAATCTTGATATGACTTTTTGAACTTTGGCCTTAGCTCAATGTCATTTTGAATTGAAATCAGTTCTTCCTCTGCCACTCCAGTTTCTTCACCGTCGACATTTAGGAATGGATTGATCACCCAGTCTGGTATTTCAAGCAATAAAATGTCCTCAAATCTCTCAGACATGTCTCTGTGCAGTTCATCCAGGTGTGTACAATACACTTGAAGCTCATCGTCTGGTATGCCTTTTTCCTCATCCAATTCAGAGAGGCTTGGGAACTGGTAGAGTGCATGGCGAGCGATGTTTCGTTTGAATAACTGTAACTTGGCCAGGAAGGTGGAGATAGCTGATTTGACTTTAATTAGGTTAGCCTCATTTCCCTGCAGCTGCAAATTAACTTCATTGAACTTTGCGAATATATCTGCAAAATAAGCAATGTCATGCTTCATGTTTCTTAGTTCATCACACAGAACAGAATTGGAGTCTTGGAAGAATTCAACAACTGTATCAAACAGTGAATAGAAACGTCTCAGGCAGTTTCCCTTTGACAGCCATCTAACTTCTGTGTGCAACACTAAACGTTCAAACTCTTCATCATTATCAGTGCACAGCTGTCGAAACAGTCGGGAATTGAGGGCATGTGCCTTGATTTTATTTATTGCTGTGATAACAGTACTCATTGATTTGTGTAGTCTACCACTCAGGTTTTTTGCGACCAGATGCTGCCTGTGGATTACACAGTGCACTGTAAGTACTCCAGGTACAGCTTTTTTCAAGAAACTAATGAAGCCACGATGACGACCTACCATTGATGATTCCAATGATACACGGAAGACGGAAGCTGTGGGATTGACGCGACGCACTGTGAAGTTCTTGGATCGGATATTCTTTTACACCAAGTTTGGGCTGTGTTCTTATGTTACAACTCATTCTCACGCCTGCACATGAAGGACTGGAAAATAACCCAAATCAAGAAAACGTAACCGATCTAAGCAGATCGTGAACCCGCAAGTTTGTTAGCAGACTGCTAACAGCTGATTTACCGGAGAACAGCTGATTGAGCTGTCAAAGAGAGCTACGACCAACGTGAGCAATATGGGGCCGAAAAAAAACCTAACCATGTCCACGGAGGAGGTCGAGGACATAAAAAGGTCACTTGACTTCCTTTCGGAAGAAGTTTCTGCTGTAAGGATGCAGCAGAAGAACATCTTGGCACTGGTGGAAGAGGTAAAGACGCTCCGTATGCTCAATGCTGAGAAGGACAAGCGGCTTGCCTACCTTGAAAGTCGGGTAGCGGACATCGAGCAATACACAAGACTAAATGACATTGTCATCACGGGAATAGCGATCAAACCTATATCTTATGCAAGGGCAGTGACGGCAAGTAACGATGGATGTGAGCAACATGCAAGCTCAGCCGAGCAACAGGTAGCTGAGTTTCTGCAAACTAAAGGAATAACTATGGACTCCAACCAGGTCGAAGCATGTCATCCACTGCCCAGAAGAAACAGCAACGACAAGCCTGCAGTCATTCTGAAATTTGTCAACAGGAAGCACAAAGTTGCACTTCTAAAACAGGGTAAGTTGCTCAAAGGTACAGACATCTACATAAATGAACATTTGACAAAGACCAATGCGGATATTGCAAAGAAAGCACGTCACTTGAGAAGAATGAAAAAAATACAGAGTACATGGACCAGAAATTGTAAGATATACATCAAGCTTAATGGATCACCAGAAGAGGCCAAGATACTGATGGTGAGGAGTATTGAGGAACTGGAAAAGCTCGAATAAGTATCCTCAACTGGAGTGGACTTGGAACTGAATGGAGGTAACAACACAAAACACAAACATAATGTTCAGGGACACTACTCAACCTACATCAAGCAACAATGGACAGGTAACACAGTGGATACAAGAACATGAACAACTCCAACTGACGTTTGATTACAGTGAAAGCAGCACTCTGGACATAGATCAGGACATCGACCCAGACAATAATTTCTTCTCCACCACAAACAACACATGTTATTATTACAGCAATGATCAGTACAATACGGACATCTTAACAAAAGATAAGCTATCTATTATCCATTTCAATAGCCGGAGTCTATATAAAAATTTTAGTAGCATTCGGGATTACTTAAACACATTCAAACAATCATTTAATATAATAACTATTTCTGAGACCTGGATTACGACTGAGAAGGGAATGCACTTTGAGATGGAAGGCTATGAATTCATATGCAACAACAGACAGAGCAAAGCGGGGGGTGGTGTTGCAATCTATGTTGATTTGAATATGAAATTCAAGATTGTAGAGGCTATGACACAGGTGGTGGACAATCTTCTTGAATGTCTCACGATACAGATTTGTGTTGAAAAGAAAAAAGACATTATTATAAGTTGTGTCTATAGAGCTCCTGGTTCTAGCATTCATACATTCACAGAATGGATAGAAAGTGTGATTATACAAAAAGGCAATAAAAATATTTTTATTTGCGGGGATTATAACATTGATCTATTAAACCCAAATAAGCAACAAAATATTGATGATTTTTTAAATTTAATGCATAGCCTGAGTCTCTTTCCTACAATCACTAGACCCACGAGAGTAACATCACAGAGTGCTACTCTGATAGATAACATATTCACCAATATAATAGAAAACAGGACAACAAGCGGGTTATTAATTACTGATATTACTGACCACCTTCCAGTGTTTACAGTATATGACAATAATTTCAAATCTGAAATTGGGGTGTATAAACAACAAAGAAGAATTAGGACAGATGAGACAATTGCTACTCTAAAACATGAATTAATGCAACAGAACTGGGATGCAATATATGAAGAAAAAGATGTAAATAATGCATACCATAAATTGATGACTATATTCACTTCATTATATAATAAGCATTGTCCAATCAAGGAATATAATAAAAAAACTAAATATAAGGACAGTCCATGGTTGACGAAAGGCTTAAGAAATGCCTGTAAAAAGAAGAATTTACTCTATAGGAACTTCATAAAACAGAGAACAGAAGGCGCTGAAGATAAATATAAGAGATATAAGAATAAATTAACTAATATTATAAGATTAAGTAAGAAAGAATATTATAAGAATAAATTAGAGGATAACAAAAATAATATTAAGGGGATATGGACTCTCCTAAACCACATTATTAGAGAAGGTACCGAACAACATAAATTACCTAAATATTTTGTTATAAATGATACTGAAAATTATAATATGGAAGAAGTGGCAAACAGTTTTAATCAGTTCTTTGTAAATGTTGGGCCTCAAATAGCAAAAAACATACCGATTCCAGCGCCAGATGTTGGCAACACAGATAAATTAATAGAAAAGAATCCTCACTCAATGTTTTTGAAGGCAGTTGATGAAAATGAAATCATTAACATTGTGCAACAATGTAAAAATAAAACATCTACCGACTGCAATGGGATTGATATGATGTTAGTTAAGCAAATCATTGAGGGGATTTCAAAGCCACTTGTGTACATCTGTAACTTGTCATTTTTAACTGGTACATTCCCAAAGAAGATGAAAATTGCTAAGGTCATTCCTCTTTATAAAACTGGGAGCAAACACAACTTTACAAACTACAGACCTATCTCAATATTGCCACAACTTTCAAAAATATTGGAAAAGCTTTTTAATAGTAGAATGGATGGATTTTTGGAAAAACATAAATTATTTGCAGAGAACCAATATGGTTTTAGAGTAAACAGATCAACAGCACAGGCATTAATGGAATCAATCGAGGAAATCACAGATGCAATAGACAACAAACAACATGCAGTAGGAGTTTTCATTGACCTCAAAAAAGCTTTTGACACAATTAATCATAATATACTATTCAATAAATTAGAAAAATATGGGATAAGGGGATTAGTATTAGACTGGATAAAGGATTATCTGCGAGAACGGCAACAGTATGTAAAGTTGGGTAATCACTGTTCTGGATATCTGGAAATAGCTTGTGGTGTTCCACAAGGGTCAGTTTTAGGCCCTAAATTATTTATTTTGTATATAAATGACATGAGCAAAGTCTCTAAAGAACTAAAACTCGTCAACTTTGCAGATGACACAAATATTTTTTGTTCAGGTGATGACATCCAACAAGTGGAATCAATGCTGAATGAGGAAATGAAAAAAATAAAAATGTGGTTCGACTGGAACAAATTATCATTAAATGTAAGTAAGACCAAGTTTATGGTATTTGGCAAAGCGAATATAAAGATACGAATAGAAATAGATGGAAATGAAATTGAAAGGGTGCAGGAAAACAAATTTCTTGGGGTTATAATGGATGACAGGCTTAGTTGGAAGCCACACATCAAAAACATAAAGTCTAAAATTTCAAGAAGCATGGCTGTCATATACAAAGCAAAAGAATTACTGGATTATCATTCACTTCGTACACTTTATTGTTCTCTAGTCTTGCCCTATTTGCATTACTGTGCTGAGGTTTGGGGGAATACTTATAAAACTTCACTACAGCCACTTATCATTCAGCAGAAAAGAGCAATAAGGACTATTCATAAAGTCAACTACTTGGAACACACAAATCCACTTTTCATACAATCCAAACTATTGAAATTCACTGACATAGTATCTTATCAAACAGCAATCATCATGTATAGGGCAAAAGCAAAACAACTACCAGATAATATCCAAAACTTATTTAGGCATCGGGAGGGAGGTTATAAGTTAAGAGGGAATCACAACTTCAAAATCTTAAACATAAGAACAACCTTAAAAAGTTTCTGTATAACTATAACCGGGGTCAAACTATGGAACAATCTAAGTGAGGAACTCAAGCAAAGTCCAAATATCCACCAGTTTAAAAAAATGTATAAAAATATGTTGTTTAGCGGGTACAAAGGTTAAGAGTGCCAAAGGGCTACACACAAGTAAAAATGAAACAGAACAATAAGTGTGCAAGTTTGTCTACTTGTGTTATATTGTAGAATTACAGAATAGTATGTTGAATCATTGGTTTAATGGATGAAGTCAGAAAGGAGTAGGAATCTAAAAAGCTATGCTTCCTCCTACTCCTTTTCGAGCATTCTTTATTTTTTTTATTTACTTATGTATTATTATTATTAATTAATTAATTAATTTAATGTATTTACTTCTATTTGTTGGTTTATTTTTTGTTTGTTTTGTATGGATTTATGTGGCACTTTAGAGTGTTATTTGTTTTTGTTTTTTTGTTTTTCTTTTTTGTTTTGGATGTTCGAAATAAAGATATCAATCAATCAATCAATCAATCAATGGTGCCCCATCTGTTGCACAAGCAAGAATGTTAGAAAGTGGGATGTCTTTCTCTTTGGAAAAAATCATCAACGACACGAAATACGGACTCCCCTTTTGTGTCTGTTTCAAGCTGTCTTGCAAATAACAGCTCTTGAACCAAGCTTTCATCTTTGACGAAACGAACATAAGCAAGAAGCAAAGATTCATTGCCTGGCAGAGTGGACTCATCTAACTGTAAACTAAATTCTGTTGTCCTAAGCATGTTACACAATGTTTCTTCAATATTTTCAGCCATTTCATCTATTCTTCTCTGAACAGAGTTATCACTGAGAGGAATAGCTTTTATAATTTGGTCAGGTGACTTGTGTAGAACTGTGTGTAGAACCTCTCTTACTGCTGGTAGAATAAGCTCTTCTCCAATTGTATGAGGCTTACCAGATCTAGCAATCAGCAAAGAGATGTTGTATGACGCTCACAAACCGTCAGTAGATTGTTGTGAAATGCTGTCAAACATATTTCCGATGGTTTTCCGTTTCTGAACATTGTCTCGGAGTGACTGAAAATATGCCAAGTTTTTGTCTGCTTTATCAGAGTGCATTTTCTTCAAATGTTCCAAAAGCCTCGAAGGTTTCATAGCTTCATTTGAAAACACTCTATCACACATAGAGATGCACCGATCCGATATCTGGATCGGATATCGGCCCCGATATCAACAAAATTGATGGATCGGGTATCGGAAAATGCAGCCGATCTGTGAGCCGATCCTTTCCTTAATCTATTGGGACGCGGGCTACGTCATACGTCAGCAGCACGTGTGCCGCGGGACGCGGGCTACGTCATACGTCAGCAGCACGTATGCCGCATGCCACGAGAGTTTTCTAAACAAACGCAAACATGGAGCGAACGAAAGAGTCAGCTGTGTGGAGGTACTTTAAACTGAACACGCCAACTAGCTCGACGGCAGTTTGTAATGTCTGCAAAGCTAATGTTGCCAGTGGTGGTGGTAGTACTGCCAGTTATAGTACTAGTACTAAGCGGAGCTTGTTTTCAGGGAGCACTTCTCATTGCTGCTTAAATGAGCATTTCAACAGGTCATGAGTGATGTGGAACGGCACCTAATGTTTACATGTTTACTATTTATTTTAATATTTGGTTACTGTGTGCTTGATCACCCTTTCTATATTTGCCCAGTGCAGTTTCAGCTGCAACATTTGTATTTTTTTTTTTTTAAGAAGTTTGTATCCTAATTTACTTGAATTTAAATGCTAATACACTTTATTGCTGCTGTTGCACAATTTTTGTTGCAAATAAATAGTTCATTGCATTAATCTGCTTTATCTTGTTACATTTTGTCTTAGGAATGAACTGTGTAGTCATGCCTGATGCCATTGCCTTTAGTCTTTTCTGTTCCACATGTAGAGGTATGTAGCTTGTTAAGTCAACCATAATATCGGATCGGTATCGGGTATCGACCGATACGCAAACTCACGGCATCGGTATCGGTATCGAAACTGAAAAAGTCGGATCGGTGCATCTCTAATCACACAGTAGACACATTGGTTGCTGTTGGTTGTGTGGTGCTGCGACAAATCCATATTTCAGATATTGCACACTATATTGCCGACACTTCTTTTTTGTTTGCTGTACCAAGGCCATACTTTATTCTGGAACAAAAAAATAAAACCATGTAAAATACAGCATTTTATCGCATTTCATAAATAGGCCTACTTAAAGACAAAAATGACAACATTGAAGGTATGAAAAGCAAGTTTACCCTCTCATGTATTCATTTTCTTCTATTTACTCACAGAAAATGGTGGCGGACGTGATCTAAGGCAGTGGTCCCCAACCTTTTTTGCGCCACGGACCGGTTACATGTCAGAAATATTTCCGCGGACCGGCATTTATATAAATAAATAATACATTTATATAAATAAATAAATAATACATTTATAATATCATTACCATTACGTTGAATTAGTGGGAGCACTGAGTTTGTTTCTCAGAAACGAGCCGGTCCCATCTAGACGTAATCGGAGACAATGACACCCGAAGTGATTTAAGGTTTGTCTTTTATTGCAGGATGCTTGGTCTCCATGTGTTGAAGCAGTTTTGAATGCTTCACTGCCTGGTTAGTTAGCCTGTCGCCACATATTAGCTTTGCGGGCTCGACTGGGGAAACATGTCACGTGACCGGGACGAGTGTCTTGACCTGAATTAATTGATCGTCGATAAAAAAAAAATTCTGTGCGGCTTGGCGGCCCGGTACCAAGTGACCCACTGACCGGTACCGGGCCGCGGTTGGGGACCACTGCCCTAACCAGCTCAACACAACACAACACGGCGCGTTCTGGCGAGTCCCCAATTTCATGTTGACTTGAACTCAAGATGATGTTGACCGCCAGAATGCGGTTTTTATTATAAGATAAAATTCTGAACATTACAAGCTTGAAATTACAAACCTGAGCTTTTGCTTTTGTAGTCTATGCTGTCGTATCTGACTGGGCCAGAGCGGCGTGTTGTGTACAAATCGACTGCCGCCCCCCTACCGCCCCCCTACCGCCCCTTTCTTCCTCACCGCCCCCCCAGATCTTTCCACCGCCCCCAGGGGGGCGGTACCGCCCACTTTGGGAACCACTGGTTTAGTTCCTTCAATTTATGAAAACGACAGCCACAGTAAAGCGGTAAGCTTGAGATCACACAAAAGTTATAACCTGTACAGTCAAACCTCGGTTTTCGAACGTCCCGGTTCTCGAACAAATCGGAATTCGAACGAAAAATTCGAGATTTTTTTGCTTCGGTTGTCGAACAAAATTCGGAGGTCGAACCTCGCGAGATGAGCCGAAAGGACCCGAGAAAATCCGACCGCGGGGCCCGGATGACGACTGACTCCATTCGTTATTGTATTTTCGTTACTTTGAGGATTGTATTAACCCCTAATCATGCCTCCCAAGAAAGCAAGTGGGAGCAGTAAAGCCATCCTAAAACACAAAGACGCTCTTAAAGCAATGCAACGGTGAGCGCCCGGCGCGCTGCGGTTGCGCGATCGGACAAAATTAAGCTCCCTGCGCACTGAGGTCCACTTATATTTTGGAAAGTACATCAGGACTTTTAAACATATTTTCTAAATTTCAGCGACAGCTCTGTCACAATAATGCGACCAGCACGGTGCAGTTGCGCGTTCGGCGGTGCGCTGCAGTTGCGTGATCGGACAAAAATGCGCAAATGAAAATATGCTTAAAAAAGGCGTTTTTTTTAGTCTTGGAACGGATCAATTGTTTTTCCATTATTTGTAATGGGAAAAATAGATTCGGAATTCGACCGATTCACTTCTCGAACCGCCTTCTGGAACGGATTGTGGTCGAAAACCGAGGTTTGACTGTATTTCACTTTCATATTATTGTGTGTCTATGATGCTCTCATTTTCATAGCATTAGTGTCAGTATTTCTGTTGATTTTAGAGCTGTGCACTCAATGTTTTCACTTCTTGTATTTTGAGTACCGTAATTTTCGGACTATAAGTCGCGTTTTTTTTCATAATTTGGGTGGGGGGGCGACTTGTAATAAGGAGCGACTTATGTGGTTTTTTTTTTAAATTTCGAAAAAATAAATTAAAAAAAAGTGAAACCGCGATAAACGAACCGCGATGTAGCAAGGGATTACTGTTTTTGAATTTCGAGTGACGTCAGCAGCGCGACGCGGAGTGGCGCGGCGGTTGTTTACATAAAGGACAAAGATTGATCACGGGATGACGAAGATGCCCCACGTACTACCGGCATCATTAGCGGCTTTGTTTCTAAGTGACACGGCGGACGAAGAGTTTGAAGGATTTAAGGATTTGGAGTGACACAGAAGGTTTGAATAACTATTATGGCTTTTACCCACGCCCGGTCCTACTCTAAGGAGCTCTCTTTCACCTCCGTGGATTGAAGTTGGGGGCCGGTGCTCGGCCGGGTGGCTGTCCAGGGACGGTGGATGGGGCTCGGACATGGCTTTTACGCACGCCCGGTCCTACTCTCCGGAGCTCTCTTTCACCTCCGTGGATGGAAGTCGAGGGCCGGCGCTCGGCCGGGTGGCTGTCCGGGGACGGTGGATGGGGCTCGGTCATGGCTTTTACGCACGCCCGGTCCTATTCTATGGATCTCTCTTCCACCTTCGTGGCTGGAAGTCCACGCCGCCACACGCCTGGAAGTTTGTTTTGTTAAATAAAGAGCCGTTTACCAAACCCACGTCTTTCCTTGTACTTTGTTAGGGCTACAATATAGTTATATACTAAATCTGTGGAATAACGACGAGGCTGACGTCAGGGCTCACGCGCGGCGTTGTTGACAAAGGCCGAGGAATTTGATCGATGGATTTAATGATTTAGAGTGCACAGATGGTTTGATAATAGTATTGCTTATATAATAGTTTTTTGATTTCTAATTTATATATCGTTATATGGGCCTGTGGAATATTTTGAAGTGCAAGCGCCGTCAGCTGCGCCCATTGTTGACAAAGGACGATCGATGGATTTAATGATTTGGAGTGACACAGATGGTTTGATAACATTATTGCTTGTATAATAGTTACTTGATATATAATTTATATATCGTTATATGGGCCTGTGGAATATTTTGAAGTGCAAGCGCCGTCAGCGGCGCGCACGCATTGTTGACAAAGGACGATCGATGGATTTAATGAATTGGAGTGACACAGATGGTTTTATAAACGTGTTATTTATGTAATAGTTTTTTTTAAGAACTGAATGTTACGTCAGGGCCGTTCTCAGCTCTTTGTTTGTGTTTATGTCACGTTGGATTTTGTCGAATAAATTGCCCCCCAAAATGCGACTTATACTCCGGAGCGACTTATATATGTTTTTTTTCACTTTTTTGGGCATTTTATGGCTGATGCGACTTGTACTCCGGAGCAACTTATAGTCAGAAAATTACGGTAGTTGTATCAGATGAATTACATCGAAGGTGCTGAATTATTCTTGGGGAACACAATGTATTCGTTAGCTTCTCGCTAATGCTAGCATTAGCTTACTGGTTAACTTGACTTGTTTACAAGATGTGTTCATAAATATTGTGAGGGGCTTTATTTTGTTACGTGTTATGTATGGTTTTATGGACAAGTCTTCTGCCGTTGACATCTTTTAATCCACAGGTGTCAAACTCAAGGCCCGGGGGCCAGATACGGCCCGCCACATCATTTTACGTGGCCCGCGAAGACAAATTGTGCCTCAAATTTGTATGTCATTACTAGAATTGCAAATTGTCTTCACTTTTAAAAAATATCTTTTTTTTTTAAGTATTTGACCAGTTTTTACTCGTCTGATTTGAAAACGAGTTTTTTGTCAGTTTGTTTCGTCGCTTATACTGTATACGTACATATATGCATTAGGATACATTGCATGAATAATGAGATCTTTGTTATATGGAGAAGCATTTTAAACTTGGTTTTACTCCATTTTGCTCTGTTTAAAGCTAATACCGTTTTTTTTTCATGTATAATGCGCAAAATTTAGCTAATTTATTGTCCTAAAATCTGGGGTGCGCATTATACATGGGTACATTTCTTTTTTTTTGAAGAAGAAGAAGAAAATCTCCCTTGAAATAAAACTTGAAATCACCTTTCTTCTTGTTTGTTGTCAATCGCGCATCACATTCAGCCATCCTGCCCAACACACTTAGTCAGTAAAATTCATAATTGACGACTAGGGGTGTAACGATTCATCGATACACATCGATTAATCGATATAATGCTCTACGATTTATTGGCATCGATGCTAAACGTAAACATCGATTTATATCGCCGTGTTTGACCTCGGACATTAGACGCGACTTTATTTTGAAATCCAGTTCATTGTTGCTTGCTTCCTCTTTCCGGGAGCAGTACGCGGCGTGTTGTGTTGTGAGCAGAGCAGGCACGTGAAAGGGGAGCCGACAACTACGCGGCTCCTGGGCTGGTGCTATGGCTAGTGTCCAAGAAGACGAGGAAATTCGCTCCCCTTTGGGCTTCAAGTCATTCGTTTGGAAGCACTTTGGATTCCAAAGAAAAGATGGCTCAACGGACAATTAAAATTATTGTAAATAAATAGTTCAGTAATGCACTTTAAAGTTAATGGTATTACAAAAAAAGAAAGAATATTCATTTTTCTTTACTTATATGAGAAAAAATATAGTTCAGTGTTAAAATAAGCACTTTGTATACTACAATACTCTTGTAATTTCTTAAATAAAGAGTTTGCAGTACCTTGTTGATTTTGCGTATGAATTGTTATAAATCAGGATATTGTTCTATATTTTTTATTTAAAAAAATATATATATATATCGATCGTGGAGCACTATATCGTGATGTATCGTGAATGAATCACAGCAGGCTTTAAGATATCGGCAAATATCGTATCGAGGTTCTTTGTATCGATATGATATCGTATCGTGACAAAACCCGCGATTTACACCCCTATTGACGACACATCGTTTGATGCGATGGTGCAATCCTTGATGGTGTGTTATTGTCAAATATTGTTTGTTTTTTAATCTCCATCGCAAACCGGATATCATACGGAGGCCGCCATTACAGATGCGCAGAACGGATGCGCAAGACACGTCAGCTATATAAAGAGCGAGAGTTCAGTTCTCTACCTAAATGCGTATTACAGGTAATATTTTATTTCACAACACTTTGCCTTGTTCCTTTCTTCTCTGCTGTTCACTTCAAACACGCTCCATACGAACACAATGCTCTCGTATCAGACGCTTGCTCGATCACCTGCTCGTTTGCTGTCACAATGTACCCTACACAAATCCGAAACATTTCTTCGCTATCGAGTTTGCTAGCGCATGCGCAGTGATACTGACCGGCAGAATAACATCCGGTTGTTCCCAAAGATGATCTTTTTTCTGAAATAATTTTACGTTTACGGACTTAAGAGTCAAAATTTGGGTGCGTATTATACATGGGTACAGGCTTTTTTCCAGCATCGACATGCAATTTTTAGGGTGCGCATTATACATGGAAAAAACGGTATATCAAAATCCCTCCCCCACCGTCTGTTGTCTTCCGGGTTAGAGCAACGCTGGCGTCAGATCTGTTGACTGCCGCTTCTGTCCCGGACCGTGTCCGTTGCTTGTTTTTCGTTTTCCCGTTTTCAGTGCACCCGTCTCTTCTTTTATTTTTCTCGTGTTGTCTTCCGTCCACCTCGCATCCCCGCAGCTCCGCTCTCACCTATCTGTTTCCTCTCCCTCGGACTACCAGCTACGTTACCCAGCTAGCCAACAGCCAACTGGCCAAAACCACCACCGGACCCCCTCCTGCCTCCCGACTCTGAGCCTGTGGCCACCTGCTGTGGACTCGACGGCAGCTCTGGCCCGGCTCTCTGGCCTTCCGTCCGGCGTCCTCGGGGGACGGGCTCCACTCCCTGCGGGCTCGCCAACCGTGGCTCTGCTGTGTGCCGCCGTGGTGCGTTGGGGTCTGCCGTTCGAGCGGGTGCAGTCGAGGTCGACCGGCATCACCACCTGGTCCACTGCTGCTTCCACACGAGGCTGGGATCCTTCGCCGTCGCCGCTACATCTGGACCGGCACTTCCCCGATGGCTCACACATCCTCTTTCTGGACTACCAACCTCCCGTACTGCCAACCTCAACAACCTCCGCTCCCGCCCCTCCTGCTCTTCCATCCATCTCCTTCGCACTGCTGACCGATGTCCTGTTATTAACTATATCCTATTGTCTCACCCCCCCACCCCCTGTACGTCCCCACCCTTTTTATTCCCTGTAAAGCGTCTTTGGGTCATTGAAAAGCGCTATATAAATTAAATGAATTATTATTAAAATAAGCAAGCTAAGTCTTAACCATAGCATTTCAATTAAAAAAAACATAGGTCCACTTAAATATATATGCATTAGGATACATTGCATGAATAATGTGATTTTTGTTATATGGAGAAGCATTTCAAAATGCAAAAAATATAATTATTTTTAAATTAGGCAGGTTCTCTAAAGAAGTCACTGGTGTGATTGTGAGTGATGGAAGTATGTTTACTTACCTATTTTAACACAGCCTTTGTCTGTCATCAGCAGATTAGACACTTTTAGGTCCCTGATAATACAACAATATCATAGTTTCAATGCCACAGACTTGTAACAACCCAAAATAGTTAATTGCAGTGGTACCTCTAATTACGAACTTATTTTGTTCCGTTATTGGGTTTGTAAGTGGAAGGTTTGTAAGTAGAAGCAATGTTTCCCATAGGAATCAATATGAAAGCAAATAATGCGTGCAGGACAATCCCAAAAGTCAGACTTTTGCCGTATTACTCCGTGTAAAACATACAGAAAACCAAAACAACGGTTTTATTTTTAGGTTTTCAAACCTTTATAACAAATGTCACATTATTATTGACCTCCTAACTTTGCTTGGGGGAGGGGGAACCTGTTCTAATTTTGTACACTTGTTAAAACTACCCCCGAGAAGATATAGAAAAAGTCAGGCTAATAAATTATTGTATGCGTCCTTGATCTCCCTGCAATGTGGTCACATACTCGTCATTGCTTTTTGGTGGAATAAATGAGTTTTCTGACTGTGTAAGTTGTCAATGAACGCACCTTGTGCAGAACACTAGTGACAACTTAAAAAAAGAAGAAAAAAAAACTAACGTCTAAAGATGCAAATTGACAAACAAAAGTGTGTTCTTCATATTTTTATTGAAAACAAGCTGGTACAGTCCCCGCCATTAAACATTACAAGATCCCTCTTGTCATTATCTTGTCGTCGTCACATTATTTTTCGGCAATGATCCAGAAAGCTTTCCAGAAAGCTTGAGTTGTGCCTAGAAAGCATGTCTCTGTCGAATGAATTTTAGAGGGTCCTAATGCTGTTTGCTTTGCACAAACGATAGTATTTATTCATCAATGGCAGTAGAGTTACGTACTATACGTGTTATGTACAAACCTCTGATCGGTTTTCGACCCCGATCTGCGTAAAATGTAATGTCCTCCGATTGGTTCATCGGGTCTACATATGTATTACGCCAGTATGTTACGTCTCTGTGTGGCGGAAGCCACACAAAACAACATTACAGATTTTGAAATTCGGTCCACTCAAAAGGCGCACCTCATTAAAAGGCGCACCTTCGTTTTTTGAGAAAATTAAAGGCTTTTAGGTACACCTTTTGGTGCAGAAAATACGGTCCTTGTCTTTTAGACTGCTAACACGCCAAGACAAACGGGGAATAGCCGAGCAAAGGAGACAAGGGTGATGTGGGGGTTGGGGCGCCGGTTCAGAAGTCGAAATGTTGTTCGTAAGTACATACATGCAAAAAAATCCGGTTCATACCGCAAAAAGTTTGTAAGTATAGGCGTTGGTAAGTGGAGGTACCACTGTAGTTGTATTGTGAAAAAAATGTAAATAAATATTGTTGAAAAAAATTCTAACTTCATAAACAATTTGTAAACTGTAGACTCAACAAAAAAACAATCATATAGAGAGACAACAGTGTTTTGAAGAACGTATATGGCTGCTGTACAGGGCAAGCTCTTAGTTGACGTCACTTGGTCACGAGACATTTATTTTCACTGGATGTGAAGATTTGCTCTCAGTTCAACCAGGTTTTGTTCAAAAGGGATTGTGTTTGTAAATGTACAAAGAGAGAAACAACTAAGTCTCACTGACTTGAGTCCAAAATAAGATAAAATGGGCAAGCTAGAGTAAAAGTACAATAACTGACATTGACTGACCTGTGAATGATGAAATTGTGATGGAGATAGCACAACCCTCTCAACAATTGCAGTATGATACATTTCACCTGAAAAAGATGGAAGAAAAATAATTACAACTCTTCAGAATCAACACACATCTCTGCACTAATTGGACAATTTCTTTAAAAAAGACATTAACAGGTTTTCTGTAGGATTCACCAAATAAAATGAAACTTTTTAAGACCATTATGAACTAAATGTAAGACTTATTTCATGATTCACATCATTCAAAACAAAGTCTGCAGGCAGAGAATGTATTAAAAACAAATGCTGTATTCAAGTATTTTCTCCAGGGTGTATAAACGTCTTGCAAAGAGTGCCAGATTTGGTGAAATGAAGATGTGTAGCGGCCACCAGTTGAGTACCTTTCCTAGTATTTCTTCAGGGCCTGCAGCTTCCCTGGGGTTAGGTTTATTGAGCAGCTTAGTCCAACTAGAATTTGCAATTTCTGGAGAAATTGCGTGTGAAGGCAAAGAAGCTGAATAACTACTGGAATGCTACAGAATGATGTCAAATGACAGTGAAGTTGAAAGGGGAATTAGACAAAACATTTAGAAGTTAGAGCAGATGTTGAATGCCCCATAGCGAATGAATGGGGAAAAAATTGAATGTTTAGAGCAGGGGTCGGGAACCTATGGCTCACGAGCCAGATATGGCTCTGTCCGCCAAAAAGGTTCCCAACCCCTGGTTTAGAGAAAGATGCGCCAAAAAATTGTGAAATGAACGAAACGAAAACTACAGGTTAATAACCCTTTAAGTTGAATCGGAAAAAAAATTAAAAAGAAGTTAGATCAGATGTTAAATGCACCATAGAGAATGAATGGGGAAAAGATGAGCATTTTTAGAAAAATTGCGCCAAAATAATTTGAAATCTGAAACTAAACAAAAACTACAGCTTAGTAAGTTGAAGCTGGTTGAATCGGATGAAGATTTTAAAAGTTAGTAAAAAATAGTGCCAAACTATTGAAATTATGAATGAAAAGAAAACTACATGTTAGTAGCCACTTTGTAATCCTAAAGTTGAAACCGACTCAATTCAGGCCACCTCCGGTTTATTTGGGGCACTTCCGATTCAATTTAGGGCCTTTCCGGTTTATTTTCGGTCACTTCCGGTTTATTTGGGTGCTCGTCTGGTTCAATTGAGATCACTTCCGGTTTATTTGGGGCACTTCCGGTTTGGTTTGGGGCACTTCCGGTTCACTTCCTGTTCATTTTGGGGCACTTCCTGTTTGTTTTGGGGCACTTCCGGTTCACTTCGTGTTTATTCTGGGGCACTCTAAGATGGCCGCCACACTGTGGAATTGGGGGTGAAGGGGTGAATTAGGTAAGCATAATGGAAGTGGGGTGAGGGTGAATATGATAAACATAGGGTGAACTTTAAAGTTGGAAAGGGTTGAATCTGTCAAATAATGTAGGAATTAGAAGGGAAAAATGGAATTTTGTAAAATTTGGCGTGAATTTCAAAATTGAAAATTTGGAATTTTTGGTAAGTGGGAAGTTTTGGAATCGGTTGGCATTAGATGAGTAGTTAAAAGCTCGAACGGGTTGAATCGGTTGAAAAATTGAGAAATTAGAAGGGAAAAACAAAATTTAAATAGAAACTTTACTCATGAGAAGAGATGCCGTCCGTCACTGCTAATGAGTTGACTAATGTCCTAAACATGAAAAGGACACGTTCAAGTACTTGGATGTGCTTCTGTACTGTATCTGAGTGTCAGTTGAGCAACTGATACGTATGCGAGCAGACCAATGAACAGGACCCGGAAATCTATCAAGCCGCTCAAATTAATCCAAAGTGTCAGCGTTTTCGTATGAATGCAGTGACCGCATATTACTAGGACATTTCCACAAATATACAGTTGACAAACGACAACCATCAATTAGATCTTGTAGGCACACACATCGCCGGCTTGCTTGACTCAACTCCGACTGGCATGTATACAAATGCCTTTTTGTTGTACTATACCAGGGGTGTCAAACTCTTTTTTTTTCGCGGGCCGCATTGTAGTCATAGCTTCTTTCGGAGGGCCATTATGACTGTCAACCCAAATAAATGTATGAGCACCTCATATTATATAAAGTAAAAGCTACAAAACAAACTGACAAATAACTCGTTTTCAAATCAGACGAGTAAAAACTGGTCAAATATTTAAAAAAACAGATATTAAAAGTGAAGACAATTTGCAATTCTAGTAATGACACGAATTTGATGCACTATTTGTCTTCGCGGGCCACATAAAATGATGTGGTGGGCCGTATCTGGCCCCCGGGCCTTAAGTTTGACACCTGTGTACTATACTATCAATTTCAACAACTTTTGTAATAGCCTTTTGTTTTCTTTCGTTCAGACAAAAAATATAGGCCTTACCTTTTGTAATTTTCTGTTATTGATGCCCTCATTTATTTTTCTCTTTTGTTTTCCATTCTCTAATTTTGAAAAGTTGAAAAATTGAGTTTTAACGTCCTGGATTCAAGTTGATATCTGTTACATGCGTCAGTTGTAAATGTCTCTGCTGTTTTTCTTTCTTTTCTAGTCTATGCGCATTGGCTGAGATCTTTCATACGGAGGCCCTTTTTAGGAGGGAAATGTGCATGGACTATGCAAATTGGTGAACGGCATGCACACACTGTTATCTAGAATTAATTCTGATTCATCTGCATACATACTGGTTAGCAAAATGACTGGTTTAATTGTATTTCCCGGAAAATAAATAAAACTGTGCCTAAATAGTAATTGCAAAGGACTTGAATCGCACTTTATCAAGACCAGTGGTTCTTAACCTTGTTGGGGGTATCGAACCCCACCACTTTCATGTTGCATTCACCGAACCCATCTAGTGGAAAGTAAAATGTTTTTTTTTTCAAATTCAAGACTGGTGCACAAAATGAGTCGTGCATGAACATCACCTTGTTCAAAGAACAAAACCAACACAATGTGTTACAATTTACAACAAATTACATACCTGCAAATCAGTGTTACTTCTGCTGTTGCCTTTAGTTTAGAGTCATCACGAATTTACACTATAAATTAAGTGTGTTCTGACCTTCGCAGTGGAGGCTCTGCCAAACCCGAGACCCGTAGGGTTCAATCGACCCCAGGTTAAGAACCACTGATCTAAGACCATACGTTGCCTAAAACATCTTAAAAAGCCAAACATTCCATTATATTAAAACATATGTTGAGAACGTATTACCGACAATACAATTAGCAGACCAATTGATGCCATTATGTTCTACCGTTTTTTTCCATGTATAATGCGCAAAATTTAACTAATTTATTGTCCTAAAATCTGGGGTGCGCATTATACATGGGTACAATTTTTTTTTCTTTTTTTTTTTTTTCTTTTTTTTTTTTTTTGTGAAGAAAATCATGGTACAACAATTTTTGAAGAAAATCTTGTCACTGATGGTTCTTTACAACGTCACTTTCCTCTCTTTTCATTTTAACCTAACTGATCGCGGTGGTGCCTTTCTGGGCAGTCGGAGAAATCAACGCCAACAAAAAAAATACATCCAGCCTAGTTAAGAAATCACCAGAAAGATCACCATGACAATTGTGAATAATAAATAAATAATTATTATATATATTATATATATTATTATTATAATAATAAATAATTATGATAAATAACTGGAACATCACTCAAATATTGGTGATCCCGTTGAGAGTCTCACATATTTCTTCGCTATCGAGTTTGCTACTGCTTGCGCAGTGATACTGACCGGCAGAATAACATCCGGTTGTTCCCAAAGATGATCTTTTTTCTGAAATAATTTTATGTTTACGGACTTAAGTAACCCGGCCGGGTCATACCAAAGACTATAAAAATGGGACCCATTGCCTCCCTGCTTGGCACTCAGCATTAAGGGTTGGAATTGGGGGGTTAGATCACCAAATGATTCCCAAGCGCGGCGCCGCTGCTGCTCACTGCTCCCCTCTCCCCCAGGGGATGGATCAAAATCACACGGGGATGGGTCAAATGCAGAGGACAAATTTCACCACACCCAGACGCGTGTGTGACGATCATTGGGACTTTAAAAAAAAAAAAAAAGTCAAAATTTGGGTGCGTATTATACGTGGGTACAGGCTTTTTTCCAGCATCGACATGCCATTTTTAGGGTGCGTATTATACATGGGGGCGCATTATACATGGAAAAAAACGGTAATTTGTTTTTTAGTTCCAAATGGCTTACCTTAAAGCAGGACGAGGTAACTTTTTGAAATATTTAAGTATAGAATAGAGTATAGAATAGAATAGAATATACAAGTCTTGAAACATCAACTTACAACTAATAAAATGGTACCGTTGTCTTGGCTTGGTGTGGTCTGTATCGCTTTTACTAGCACGAATTTTTTTTTGAAGAGGGTGGTATGACCCTACCACACAACAAAATACAAATGTGCTGACTGCTTTACGGCATACAGCATCCCCCCCCCCCCCTTAGTTGCAAAGATGGGAGTCGACGCGAATGTCTCCGCGCAATTACTGCTTGCATAAGTTCAACAATATTCAAAGAAACTGTTGCAAGATGTAAACGGAATAAAAATAATATTTGGGGAAGGGGGGACAAGGCTCAGATCAAACCCAAGACTCTGCCGGGCCTGTGTGATAATGTGTGACCTTGCAGTCTTAACTGAGATCAACTCCTACATATCTGCAAAGAGTGTAGGGAAAGCCAGTGAAAGCAAGAGAAAAGTCAAAGCAAGATAACGGCATAGCTCAAGCTACCTAGCTATTCTAACAGAACCATGAGGAATTAGAATGTGGCAGAAGACACACATCTTTAATCTGTTACTGACTGCCAACAAGTGAGACAAGATACGAGCTTTACAAACCTCACACTTATTTGCAAACTTAATCAATTGAATTGTTAACTCCAAAAAAACCCAAAATGCTTTACTTCAAAGTTTGAAATGGCGTACTTTGACCAGGAGTCCGCTCCACATTGTGGCCAAGGTTAGAATACAATCTAAGTTGATCGCACTGCTGCTCTTCTCTCTCCTGCTCCTGTGTGAAAATCCAATCATGATCTGTTAGACCAACCATGAACTCTCTCTTTCTGTTTCATTGTCCTTTGGCTTTTCTCCTCCTTCTTCTCTTAAATTCTTGCGGATTACAGGCCTTTATTGAATACCGTCTCCCATAAGGGATGAAAAAAATTTTGAGTTGATATTTTATGTATTTAAGAGCTGTTTGTTCACGTGTCATACGCTCAATAACAGGAATATCACTAAATCTGTGCTTCTCTGCTCGGTGACAGTCACCTTGTCTGCTTTCACCATCCGCCCACACACATCCAGATGCTATTCCAATGCGTGCCTTCTGGATCACACGCCGAAGCGCCAGTGTTTAAATTTGAAACGTTTGATGACCTAGAGCAGTGGTTCTCAAATGGGGGTACGTGTACCCCTGGGGATACGTGGAGGTACTCCAGCGGGTACGTGAGATTTTACAAAAATATATACCGGTAGTTAAAAAAAAGAACAGTAAGCCTGGTTGTCTTGAGAATTAGTTATAAAAGGTTTGATGAAATACAAATGTATGTTTTATATTCAGTATTCAATTTTAATCCTTAATAAACGGACTCTCCACAAACCAGTAGCAGTCACCTGCGGTTGCCTTGATGACGCACCGTAACATGGAGATGTTGCTGTTGAAAACACAGAGAAACAAGTAAAAATGAAGGCAAAACCAGAGCCGAAGAAGTACCGACAGTACATGGAAGACTGATGGGATTTACGTCCACAAGTTGTAACCCACCCAAAGCGCTGTGCTTTTTATGCGGGGAGAAATCAGCCAACACTAGCATGAAGCCGGCACATCTCCAGCGGCACCTCACCACAAAACACGGATGCCATGTTGGTAAGCCACCGGAGTTCTTCAGGAGGAAACTTTCTGACTTCAAGTCATCCCAAGACACAATGCAAAAAGCCTCCATCAGCCAAAGCCCTGAAGGCTTCTTATGCAGTTTCTTTGGTCGTAGCTAAAGCCAAAAAAATAGCTGAAGAGCTGCTGCTCCCCGCCGCTGTTGTATTGGCCGAAACTATGCTCGACAAAAAATCTGCGGATACATTAAAAACTGTGCCTTTGTCTAATGACACCGTTTGCCGCAGAATAGACAGAATGGGTGCAGACATTGTCGAACAAATTGTGGGAAAACTTGCCGACTCTTTTTCACTCCAGCTGGATGAAGCCACAGATGTCAGTGGAAATGCACAGCTTGTTGCTTTTGTGAGATACATTGAGACTGACCACATTTGTGAACACATACTTTTCTGCAAAAAGTCTGGAGGGGAGAACAACCGGAGAGGACATTTTTAATGTCGTTAACGCATTTTTCTCTGAAAATGGTATCAGCTGGAAATCCTGCAGCAGCGTCTGTACAGATGCAGCTGCATCAATGACGGGAAGTGCGAAAGGGCTCATTGTGCGGATTAAAAAGGAAAATCCCGACATTAAGTGGACTCACTGTGTGATTCACAGGGAAGCGTTAGCGTCCAAGAAAATGAGCCCCGTGTTGCATGATGTTTTGAACGACAGCATCAAAGTGATCAACTTCATCAAGTCAAGGCCACCTAATGCACGTTTGTTCCGCCGCCTCTGTGAAAACATGGGAGCTGAACACACGCAACTCCTCCTGCATACAGAAGTGCGCTGGCTCTCTCGAGGGAAGATACTCAACAGGCTGTTGGGGTTACGAGCTGAAGTGCACACCTTTCTGACAGAGCACGGATCTCCCCATGCCACCTTGTTTGAGAACAAGGACTGGCTTGCAAAGTTTTGCTATCTGGCAGATATATTCAGCAAACTGAAAGAACTGAATGTGTCTCTGCAAGGCAAGGACACCAGCATCCTGAACCTGTATGACAAGGTGGGTGGTTTCCTGAAGAAAACAGAGCTGTGGAAAAGGGCATGTGGTCAGGAGGACTTCACCTGCTTTCCTCAGGTGGATGTTTTTCTCTCCAATGAAGATGTGGAGAAAGCTCCAGTGAAGTTAGTCATAGTGGGACATTTGGTTAACTTGATAAAGGGCTTTCATTGCTACTTTGCTGACATAGAAGAGAAATCTGCACAGCTGGATTGGGTGAGAAACCCATTTCTCTTGTCTGAAGCAAAGAGAAGCAAGCTTCCTGTCACTCACCAAGAAAAACTGATGGAAGTGGCATCTGACCGTGGCCCGCAGATGAGGTTTGGCGCATCCACTCTCACACAGTTTTGGGTGTGTGTGAGGCAGTAGCACCCTGAGCTGGGACAAAAACCTTTGGAGCAGCTGCTGCCCTTTGCCTCCACATATTTATGTGAGACCTCCTTCTCTGCAATGACTGTGATCAAAACAAAGCAAAGAAACAGACTGAGCCTGGAGAAGAACTTGATCACAGCAGTTGCCTCCCTTCCACCTAGGATGACAAAGTGAGGTACAAGCCCATGTTTCTCACTAAAATGTAGTATGAGTGCAAAAGACTCGTTCAAGATTCAAGACTGTTCAATGCTTGTTCAATGCTTGTCAAATCAAAATCAAATGTTCAATGCAACAATTCAATTTTAAGAGAAAAAAAAGTTTCTTTTTTTGTATCCCAAAAGAGGTAAAGTTAATTACCGTAATTTTCGGACTATAAGTCACAGTTTTTTTCATAGTTTGGGTGGGGGGGGCGACTTATAATGAGGAGCGACTTATATGTGAATTGGGGTGGATGGGGCTCGGTCATGGCTTTTACGCACGCCCGGTCCTATTCTATGGATCTCTCTTCCACCTCCGTGGCTGGAGGTCCACGCCGCCACACGCCTGGAAGTTTGTTTTGTTAAATAAAGAGCCGTTTACCAAACCCACGTCTTTCCTTGTACTTTGTTAACGCTACAATATAGTTATATACTAGATCTGTGGAATAACGACGAGGCTGACGTCAGGGCGCACGCGCGGCGTTGTTGACAAAGGACGAGGAATTTGATCAATGGATTTAATGATTTAGAGTGCACAGATGGTTTGATAATATTATTGCTTGTATAATAGTTATTTGATATCTAATTTATATATCATTATATGGGCCTGTGGAATATTCTGAAGTGCAAGCGCTGTCAGCGGCGCGCACCCATTGTTGACAAAGGACGATCGATGGATTTAATGAATTGGAGTGACACAGATGGTTTTATAAACGTGTTATTTATGTAATAGTTTTTTTTTAATAACTCTGAATGTTACATCAGGCCCGTTCTCAGCTCTTCGTTTGTGTTTATGTCACGTTAGCATACCTATAATTTAGCCTGTTGTTGCTCGTTCATGTCTGTTCTTGGTGTTGGATTTTGTCGAATATATTTCCCCCCAAAATGCGATTTATACTCCAGAGCGATTTATATATGGTTTTTTTCACGTTATTGTGCTTTTTATGGCTATTCTATTATTCTCACTTTACATGCTGCCACTTGGTGACATCATCAGAAAGCACAATGTATATTTCCATAGTTATGTGGATGACACACAATTGTACATATCTGCAGAACCCAATGATGCTACACCTATAAGCTCCATCACCAACTGTCTTCTGGCTATAAATAAATAGATGAGCAACAATTTCTTAAAGATAAACGAGGATAAAACTGAAATCTTGCTAATCGGCCCCAAAACAAAAAAAGAAATGCTGTTTAATAATTTGAGGAAATTAACTCCCTGGATTAAATCCGAGGTTACAAGTCTTGGTGTTATCTTAGATTCAGATCTAAGCTTCAGGTCCCACATTAACAAGGTGACAAAAACATTTTTCCACCTTAGAAATATAGCAAAAGAGCGTTCATAAATCAAAATGATGCTGAGAAACTGATTCATGCCTTTATTTCAAGCCGGCTTGACTACTGCAATGCACTCTTTACTGGTCTCCCAAAAAAAAACACTGATAGACTTCAGCTCATCCAAAACTCTGCAGCTCGGCTATTAACCAGGACCAAGAAGAGAGAGCACATTAGACCAGTTCTAGCTGCTCGGCACTGGCTGTAACATTTAGAATTGATTTTAAAGTCCTTCTCCTTATATACAAAGCCCTCAACGGGCAGGGACCAAGCTACATTGCTAACTCTCTTGTTAGCTACATACCTCCAAGAACCCTGCGATCATCTGCTGCTGATTTATTGGAGGCTCCCAGCAACAGCAGAAAGAAGATCGGTGATGCATCCTTTGTTAATTACGCCCCCAAACTATGGAACACACTGCCCATAGATATCAGGGAAGCCAGCTCGCTAGATATTTTCAAAACAAAACTTAAAACTCATTTCTTTACCCGAGCATTTAATTAATTATGTTTTGTAAATTTCATTTTTGCTCCTCTTATTTATTATGTTATTTGTGTATTTATTATTTATTCATCACTCTTATTTATTCATTGTTTGTGCCTTCTTGTTTTTATTTTTTTTGTGTTGTTTACTTGTATGTATATTGTGTACTATGTCTTGTCACCGTGGGATAGTGGGAACGTAATTTCGATTTCGTTGTGTGTCTTGGCATGTGAAGAAATTGACAATAAAGAGAAGAGTGGTGTGTTGATCGCATGTCCGTCCGCCAGGCAAAAAGTGCCGTATAATTAACACAAAGAAGAGACAGAACGAAATCAAGACGGACATTACTGAAGAAAGGAAGCTTTTATACACAAACCATTATGGGGGACAAAAGAAACGCATATGACGCCGCTTTTAAGTTAAAGGCAGTCGATTTGGCTCTTAAAGGAACTAGAGCTGCTCATGCACTGTAGAGGTTTTCTCTGGTCACTAGAGGGCACTGGGCTATTGTTGATGACATGTTGCGTCACCCTCTTTTTTTTTTTATTTCCCAGTCACGTCTACACTGCAGCTATACGTGTAGCTCGTATCACATTGCCAACTTTACCCCTGTAAGTGGTCCCATTTTATTTATTATTAGTTGTGTGTTGGTAGTGTTCCCTGCACATTAAGTTTATTATGGTCGTCGCTGAGATTCATGTTTGTATGTTTGCAGAGCTCCTTCATCTCTGTCAATAATGGTTATGTTAATAAAAGGTATGAGTCCCCAAAGAACCATCTCTTTCCTGACAATATTATTTGTGTATATTCTCTTGAAAAAAAGGTTATTAAACATTAAAAAACCTACAGCTTATGGTCCGGTGCGGCTTATATATGAACAAAACTAGATTTTCCGCTAAATTTAGCTGAAGCGGCTTATAGTCCGGAAATTACGGTAGTTGTATCAGATCAATTACATCGAAGGTGCTGTATTATTCTTGGGGAACACAATAATATGTTAAATGCATAACTTGACTGCAGTGCTTGTATACAAGACGCGTTCATAAATATTGTGAGGGATTTTTTACGCGTTAGGTATGTTTGTATGGACAAGTCTTCTGCTGTTGACACCCTTTAATCAATCCATCACAAAACTGTGTGCCGCTAGTAAACTGTACCTCTGCTAACAAACTACAAATATGTCCGACCAGAAAGGGAGGTGCACATCTTACGGCCTGGGGGGAACAGTGTGTAAAGTATCTCATTTGCATTTAAAGAGACCGCACCGAAACGGCTTGCTCTGAGCCGCACCTCAGAACAACCTGTGACGCTATCAAAACGAGGAATTCAGACAAAAGCATCACTGTTCCACTTCATAGAGACCACAACTGAATGAGTAAAACATAAAACGGAAGAATTTATAAACGTGATGTGTACAAACCCGATTCGGTTGAAGTTGGGAAATTGTGTAAAATGTAAATAAAAACAAAATACAATGATTTGAAAATCTCTTTCAACCTATATTCAATTGAATTGGGGGGGGGAGAGAAAACAAACTCCAGCCGAATCGGCCACTACAGGTTAATTAAAGGCCATATCATAGAAATGTGTCTTTAAACGTGTCTTAAATGTTTCTACTGAGGTAGCAGTTCTAATATCCATTGGTAGGGCATTCCAAAGCTCTGGAGCCCGAATAATAAATGCTCTAGACCCTGCAGACATTTTCTTGGCCCTCGGTGTCGCTAAAAGACTAGCGTTTTGCGAACGAAGGTTACGAGACGGAACATAAGGAACAACTAGGTCCACGAGATATGAAGGCGCTAAGCCATGCAGTGATTTATAGGTTAATAGAAGAACCTTGAAGTCACATCGTAAATGGACCGGGAGCCAATGTAAGTTGGCTAATATTATGGTAATGTGATCAAATTTTCTTGTCCGTGAGAGCAGCCTTGCAGCAACATTTTGTACTAACTCTAGACTTTTGATGCGGGACTTAGGAAGACCAGAGAATAATACATTACAGTAGTCTAGGCGCGACGTGACGAACGCATGTATAATAGTTTCCGCATCACCGGTCGAGAGGATCGGACGAATCTTTGCAATATTACGAAGGTGAAAAAACGCAATTCTGGTTATATTCTTAATGTGCTTTTGAAAGGAGAGCGTTTGGTCAAATATTACCCCGAGATTAGTTACAGTATCGCTCTGAGTGATAGTACGGTTATCTATAGTTATAATGCAGGGGTCCCCAAACTTTTTCCTGTGAGGGCCACATAACTTTTCCCTTCTCTGATGGGGGGCCGGTGTCAGTTTGTAACAGAAAAAGTGTGACGATCGTAGGGGAGCTTAAAAAATGTATTGTTTTCCAGAAAGCCACACATAACCAAATAACGGTTATTTAATAACCCTTTCCAGGTTCTTTACAGAAAAAAAGTCAGGAAACAAATAATAACACTATTAATGAAATAAATAATAACTAAATAACCCTCTCTGAGTTCTTCACAGAAAAAACAGGAAATAAATAATAACTAAATAACTCTCTCTGGGTTCCTCATAGAAAAAAAAGCCATGGAACATTAACTTTCTGTTGTGCCATGCACAATCTTAACAGATAAAAGTTCAGCTCAGTTGTCAGAGCAGAATCTCTCTGACACATATGAGCAGTCTCTTAAAGTTCTTGTGTTCCTTCCTTATAATCCTTTTGTAGGTTCCAGTAGGCTTGTAGACACCGCTGTGTTTTTTGTTAAAGTTTGCTAGTGCGTCATAGTCTGGAGTAAAATTTGTTGTGGCAATTCTTAGGCGAGATCCGAGGTGTTGGTCCGTTTACCTCGATCTGTGACGGGTTGATGTTGACGTTCATGTGGCTGAACGTCACATCGCGTACGTCGAGCCAAATTGGCCACTCTCTTTTAAACGCTTGGCACTGTGTCCACCTTGCTTTTCCTTGGGCGACTCATTTTAATGGAAGGATTCCAGGGGAAGGTTTGTGGGTGGCTTTAGCGCAAAACTGCATCTGAAAGCTCAGCGCGCGAATTACAAGAATGCTGTCGTCACAGCCTACGCTCTAAATTTGGGACTGATACAAATAGAGCGCGAGTGCGCCATGTCCGTACTACTGAGTACGTACACGCACTTGTGAGTGTGCACCGAGCTTTCTGACACGGCTTCCGGTAGTAAATGTGCAGGCGAGCGCTTCCCCATCTACTGGGGAAACGCAGTCATTGCAGGCAAAATGACCACAAAAAAAAGTTTAATAATACAATTTGTTCAGGGTTGGCGGGCCGGATTAAACGGTCCCGTGGGCCGTATCCGGCCCGCGGGCCGTAGTTTGTTTACCACTGTTATAGTGGTTTCCTTAAATAAGAGTCGATAACGAGTTGGACCAATTATCAACATCTCAGTTTTATCTGGGTTAAGACGAAGGAAGTTGAGAGACATCCATTGCTTGATCTCCGCAAGGCACGCCTCAAGATTACAACAATCCCGCGGATCTGTCATCGATAACGGCATATATAATTGGGTGTCATCCGCGTAGCATTGAAAACTAATATTATATTTACGTATTATTGTACCAAGCGGAATCATATAAATATTAAATATTATTGGTCCGAGTACCGATCCCTGTGGGACACCACACGTAACATTATAGAGCTCAGAGGACGTATTGCCATGGACCACTCGGTGCGTCCTGTCTGATAGATAGGAATGGAACCAGCCTAGTGCTGACCCTGAAATACCAAAACAACTTTTAACACGCCCTAATAAAATATCGAAGTCTACAGTGTCGAAGGCAGCACTAAGATAGAGTAGTAACAATACAGATGAAGTGTTTGAATCCATAGCTATGAGGAGATCGTTAGTCACTTTAGCAAGTGCTGTCTCAGTGGAATGATTAGCTCTAAAACCAGACTGAAAAGAGTCATATCGATTATTGGCGACCATGTAATCAATAAGCTGCTGCGCTACTACTTTTTCAAGGTTTTGCTATGAATGGGAGGTTTGAAACTGGCCTATAATTACTGAGACAGTCCGGATCAAGATTTGGTCGCTTAAGTCACGGTTTAATGATAGCGGTTTTAAAGGCTGTTGGCACTATACTAGAGGAGACAGACAGATTGATTATATTTAAGACGGACGGTCCTAAAATTTGAAATAATTCTTTAAGTAGTTTGGCTGGAAGAGGGTCAAGTAAACATGTTGTTTGTTTAGCCGCACTAACCAATTGTGTAAGCCTTTCAAGGGACACGCTTTTAAAATTTGAGAGGGTTATTACATAATCATCAGCGCTGGTAAACGGCGGTCTCGACTGAGCGATTGGAATGGTGTTCTTGATCTCGTCCCTAATGGATTCAATCTTTTGAGCAAAAAATTTCATGAACTCGTCAGCTGAGTGGAAGGAACTATCGGGGGTCGGCTAGCGTAGTGTCAGCTTTGCCACTGTATCAAATAGGTGTTTTTATTGAGATTAATAACTTGCGAAAAATAACGAGGTTTTGCTAAAATAAACGCATCTTTATATTTCAGGAGGCTGTCCTGCCATGCCTGATGGAAAACCTCAAGTTTGGTTAAACGCCATCTGCGCTCATGCTTTGTACATAATTGCTTAAGCGTACGTGTTTCATCTGTGAACCACGGAGTAGGCAATCTACGGCGAGTTTTCAGACGTAGTGGCGCCACAGAGTCGATGGCATTTAACAATGTCGCATTGAATTCATTTGTAAGATTATCAATAGAGCCGATGTATGCGGCAAATATGGCGGTTGCCGGCGACAGTAACTCAGATAGCGCAGTTGCAGTCATGGAGTTAAAATTACGGCTCCTATAATTCTGATTGCTCTCTTGTCTTTGACAAGGAACTAAAATTTCAAATTTTATTAAGTAATGATCAGACAGAACAGTAGTGTATGGCAGTACTGCTATATTTGAGGTTGCAAGTCCTCGGGATAATACCAGATCTAAAGTATTTCCATTCTTATGCGTTGCTGCCTGTACGGCTTGCGTAAAACCAAACGTATCAGTTAAAGTCTGAAACGCCGAAGTAAGTGGCTCTGACGGTAAATTCATGTGGACTCATCAGACCACAAAACACTTTTCCATTGTGCATCAGTCCATTTTACATGAGCTCGGGCCCAGAGAACCCGGCGGCGTTTCTGGATGTTGTTCATAAACGGCTTTTGCTTTGCATGGTAGAGTTTTAACCCGCACTTACTGATGTAGTGACGAACTGTATTTACTGACAGTGGTTTTCTGAAGTTTTCCTGAGCCAATTTGGTGATATCCTTTACACACTCATGTCGGTTTTGAAGGCAGTGCCGTCTGAGGGATCGAAGGTCACAGTCATTCAGTTTTGGTTTCCGGCCGTGGCGCTTTCGTGCAGAGATTTCACCAGATTCTCTGAACCTAGCCTGATCACATGTGGGATGTTCCAAATAGGTGTTTGATGAGCTTTTCTCAGCTTTCTCTGTATTTTTTGCCACCTTTCCCAACTTCTACTGGACGTGTTGCAGTCATGAAATTCTAAGTTAATTATTATTTGGCAAAAAAAACACTTAAGTTGACCAGTTTGAACATAAAATATCTTGTTTTGTAGTGTATTCAATTGAATATGGGTTGAGAAGGATTTTCAAATCGTTGTGTTTTGTTTTTATTTACATTTTACACAATTTCCCAACTTCAACCAAATCCAGTTTGTAAGCTTTAAGACTTTTTAAATGGACAGCACATATAGAAATTTATCTACACCACATGGTGCCCAAAGCGCTATACAATGCCTCACATTTACCCATTCACACACTCCAACTCACATACACCAATAGGAGGCTGCTGCCATACAAGGAGCTGCCATGTCCACACTAGGAGCAAATTGGGGTTCAGTGTCTTGCTCAAGGACACTTCGCGACATGGTCACCAGGGTTGAAGATCGATCCTACAACCTTCGAGGCAAACACTACCACTGAGCCACACCGCCCACTTCTTAATACCTTAAATTTAGATTTTATTGGGGGGGGAGGATTAAAGACACAGCAGAAACTTGACTCATGTATTGTAAATGGTGTCATAGTAGTAGTGGTTGGATGGAAAAAAAAAAAAAAGAGAAGACAATTGCTTACGTACCTCAATTTTCACATGATGAAAAAAATATACTTTTCAAGCCCAGTAGTACATCAATTTGTCGCAGGGCTCAGTAAAGCTGTCTAAGATGAACCATGAGATGAGCCTGAGCCAAGCCATTAAAACCACTGTGAATTGCATCTTTTTTTTCCCATTCATCTTCCATACCGCTTACTCTCACAAGGGTTGCGGGCATGCTGGAGCCTATCCCGGCAGTCTTTGCGCAGTAGGCGGGGTACACCGAGAACTGGTCACCAGCCAATCGCAGGGCACGTCTAGACAAACAGCTGTTCTTGCTCACAACTTAAGTCTGAAATGAGGTTCTCCCTTACCTGGGCTTCAGAGAACGGAGTCTGAATGTTCTCCAGCAGACTGGCCAAGTCTTGCTCACAGTAGCTCATCACCAGAAACAGACTAAACATAAAAGCCCCAAAAAACAAGACAGAAAAAAAATTACTTGATATCATTTAACTAATGTGTTTTGATGTCATCTTTTTACCATTAAGAACAACAAATGTGTGCCTTTACCCAGTGCACAGATTTGAATGCATTCCAGCCACACTCATAGCTAAGGTTCATTTAATTTATTGCCTGTTATAATCAACATGTCAGTCAGTAATGGTGTTTCATTAACGTCAATACCTGTTTGATTTACGTGCACATTAGAATGCTGTGTAATGCTTATAAATGTATTTTATGACGATAAAATATTGTGGACAGAGGTCTCTAGAGGTCTCGTGCAGTGGTGGGCAAACTTTTTGACTTGGGTTCCAAATTTTGACCGGGGGGCTGAACCAGGAGGAGATGGATGTAGTGTTTGTGTGAAGTAATATAAACAACATCTAAAGGTCATTGCATAAAAGGTTTTGGGCTTTAGTAGGTAGTAAAGCATAGATATTCAAAAAAAGCTTTTTGAAAAAAAATGCATTTATGAACATCCGGCGTCTCAGGAGGGGGAAGCAGTGCAACGTCAACACTGTTTACAGTGGAGATGGCGTGCTGCTGACCTCGACTCGGGACGTCGCGTGTCGGTGGGGAGAATACTTCGAAGACCTCCTCAATTCTACCGACACGCCTTCCATTGTGGAAGCAGGGCCTGGGGACTCTGAGGCGGACTCTCCAATCTCTGGGGTTGAAGTCACTGAGGTAGTTAAAAAACTCCTCGGTGGCAAGGCCCCGGGGGTGGATGAGATCCGCCCGGATTTCTTAAGGGCTCTGGATGTTGTGGGGCTGTCATGGCTGACACGTCTCTACAGCATCGCGTGGACATCGGGGACAGTGCCTCTGGATTGGCAGACTGGGGTGGTGGTTCCCCTCTTTAAGAAGGGGGACCGGAGGGTGTGTTCCAATTACAGGGGAATTACACTCCTCAGCCTCCCTGGTAAGGTCTATTCAGGGGTGCTGGAGAGGAGGGTCCGTCGGGAGGTCGAACCTCGGATTCAGGAGGAACAGTGTGGCTTTCGTCCTGGCCGTGGAACAGTGGACCAGCTCTTCACCCTCAACAGGATCCTCGAGGGTGCATGGGAGTTCGCCCAACCAGTCCACATGTGTTTTGTGGACTTGGAGAAGGCGTTCGACCGTGTCCCTCGGGAGGTTCTGTGGGGGGTGCTTCGGGAGTACGGGGTACCGAGCCAACTGATAAGGGCGGTTCGGTCCCTGTATCACCGATGCCAGAGTTTGGTCCGCATTTCCGGCAGTAAGTCGGATTCGTTCCCAGTGAGGGTTGGACTCCGCCAAGGCTGCCCTTTGTCACCGATTCTGTTCATAATTTTTATGGACAGAATTTCTAGGTGCAGCCGAGGCGTTGAGGGTGTCCGGTTTGGGGACCTCAGCATCGCGTCTCTGCTTTTTGCAGACGACGTTGTGCTGTTGGCTTCTTCAGGCCGTGATCTCCAGCTCTCACTGGAGCGGTTCGCAGCCGAGTGTGAAGCGGTCGGGATGAGGGTCAGCACCTCCAAATCCGAGTCCATGGTCCTCGATCGGAAAAGGGTGGAATGCCCTCTCCGGATCGGGGATGAGATCCTGCCCCAAGTGGAGGAGTTTAAGTATCTTGGGGTCTTGTTCACGAGTGAGGGGAGGATGGAGCGCGAGATCGACAGGCGGATCGGTGCAGCGTCGGCAGTAATGCGGACTCTGTACCGGTCCGTCATGGTAAAGAGACAGCTGAGCCAAAAGGCAAAGCTCTCAATTTACCGGTCGATTTACGCTCCTACCCTCACCTATGGTCACGAGCTATGGGTCGTGACCGAAAGAACGAGATCCCGGATACAAGCGGCCGAAATGAGTTTTCTCCGCAGGATGTCCGGGCTCTCCCTTAGAGATAGGGTGAGAAGTTCGGTCATCCGGGAGAGACTCGGAGTAGAGTTGCTACTCCTCCACGTTGAGAGGAGCCAGATGAGGTGGCTCGGGCATCTCATCAGGATGCCTCCTGGACGCCTCCCTGGGGAGGTGTTCCGGGCATGTCCCACCGGTAGGAGACCCCGGGGACGACCCAGGACGCGCTGGAGAGACTATGTCTCTCGGCTGGCCTGGGAACGCCTTGGGATCCCCCGGGATGAGCTAGATGAAGTGGCTGGGGCGAGGGAAGTCTGGGAGTCCCTCCTGAAGCTGCTGCCCCCGCGACCCGACCCCGGATAAGCGGAAGAAGATGGATGGATGGATGGATGCATTTATGAACAGTATTAAAAAAAAAATTCACCAAAAAACTATTATCAGTGATTCTCATTAAATACGACACTGTTATTATGAACAACCGTTTCCATCACTTCAGCGCCTGCAGGTCAGATTTATGAAAGATGTTTATCTTATGAGGTAAAATCACATCAAAAGGCAAATATTTTGACCAAATACATCATCTTGAAAAATCGGTGAACGGATACATCCAAATAAAGTAATGAAAACGGCAAAATGGTGAGGGGTATCTGAAAATCAGAGCAGGGCTTTAACTCACAAACACCTGGTGATAGAGGTGAGGAAACGGGAAACACTTCCTTAAAGTCGGCCTTAAAAACTTTAAAAGTTAAGATTAGTTGCAAACAGGTGGTGCATCATTCTTGAGCATCCTGCATTGTTTGAAAATGAGAATGGTCGCTAGTTTCAATCCCTTATTATTTATTATTATTTTCAAAATGCTTTTTTTTTTTTTTTACAACAAACTAGAGAAACTCCCCTTCATTTTCAGTGCGAACAGTGTTGTTGATCACCCTTTTTTGCTAGTGCATCATAGTCTGGAGTAAAATTTGTTGTGGCAATTCTTAGGATAGAGCCGAGGTGTTGGCCCGTTAACCTAGATCTGTGACGGGCTTTGTTGATGATCATGTGGCTGAACGTCTGCTCACACACATAGGTCGAGCCAAATTGTCCACTCTTTTTTTTAAACACTCGGCACTCAGTGTCCACCTTTCTTTTCCTTGGGCCATTCATTTTAATGGAAGGTTTCCAGGGGAAGGTTTGTGGGTGGCTTTAGCGTAAAACTGTACCTGAAAGCTCAGCGTGCGAATTATGAGAATGCTGACGTCACAGCCTAGACTCGAAATGCAATCTCGGCAGCGATAGAAATAGAGCGGGTCCATACTACTGAGTACGTACACGCACTTGTGAGCGTGCACTGAGCTTTCTGACACGGCTTCCAGGAGTAAATCCGCGGGCAGGCGTTTCCCCAGTAGATGGTCATTGCAGGGAAAATGACCAAAACAAATGTTTAATAATATGATTTATTCAGGTTTGGCGGGCCGGATTAAATGACCCCGCGGGTCGGATGTGCCCCGTGGGCCGTAGTTTGTCCACGTCTGGTCTAGTCGATACCTGTTTGATTTACGTGCTTATAAATGCGTATGAAATTGAAGTCAGAGGTCTCTATTAAAGTTGTGAATAGAGTTTCACTGCCCCAATGCTCCAGCATTACTCTGCATATTTTGCTTTTTCTTGGGCACACAAAATTTAGCATTTAGTGAGATGATATTCAAGATGGAGTCTCACTGGAATGAAAGTAAGTGGACTCATTCAAAGTAGTGTGCCAAGTGGAACCCCAAACATGTATGTATATCCACACTTATTTGACAGTTACAGCTCGGACTTCTCGATTCTGGATAAAAATCAGAATCACGATTATTTTGATCATTATTGAAATCACAATTATTTACATTAGTGGTCCTTAACTTGGGTTCAAGCGAACCCTAGGGGTTCGGTGAGTCGGTCTCAGGGGTTCGGCAAAGCCTCCACTGCGGAGGTCCGAACACACCTGATTTATCGTGTAAATTTGTGATGACACACATCTGAACTGGTCTCGCAAAGGCAATAGCAGAAGTCAAACTGATTTGCAGGTATGTAATTTGTTGTGAGTTTATGCATTGTGTTGGTTTTGTTCTTTGAACAAGGTGACATTCATGCATGGCTCATTTTGTGCCACAGTAAAATACATCCATGTCTTGAATTTGATTTTTTTTTTCCCCCCACTAAAGAGGGGTTCGGTGAATGCGCATATGAAACTGGTGGGGTTCGGTACCTCCAACAAGATTAAGAACCACCGCTCTGGATGTTGTGGGGCTGTCCTGGTTGACACGTCTCTACAACATTGCATTTCATTTATTCATTTATTTGATTATTTAATTATTTTATTATTCATTTATTGAAATGTATTGCATACATACAAAAAGAAAGTTATGTTAAGCCAGTCCTCAAATAGTGGGGACCGCCCCGTTACCAAGGGGGGAGCGTGCGACACCAGGGAACATGCTTTTCTTTTGGTTGTACTAGATTATAGGGTAATTAGACATGCACTGTAGTAGGTGGGAGTGGCGGTATCACTGTAAGAGTGTGCGCAAGGACTATTCGCTCTACAGTGTAGAGCACAGGGATCATACGCACACACAGCACAGAGCAGGCGATAAAAAGTGCAGTGGGACACCATGGAAAAATATTTAACAGGGTTGAAAAGAACGGCGGAGAGAGACGGAGATAAGAGAATTCAGAGTCACACGAAAGCTAAGACAAAGAAATATGACGAAGCGTTCGTAGCGCTCGGCTTCAGTGCGACTACGATGGGAGACGAGGAAAGACCGGTGTGTTTACTGCGCCTTACAATGTTGGCAGCGGACAGTATGAAGCCAAATAAATGCGTGAATGCTACTTCAGTCAATCAGCAAGCACTGTAAGCATCGTATAAAGCAACGTACCAAATTGCTCAGTGCAAAAAGAAAACACACACCATTGCAGAAGAGCTGATACTACCTGCAGCCGTGGATATGGTCTCCGTCATGCTGCCTCATTTTGATTAAAAAAATAGCACAAATTGTTTTATTTATTTTTGTTTTGTAGGTTAAAATGTTTTACCTATTGTGATCCTGAGTTGCTGATTACTCTGAATTGAATATTATTTATTGCTGTAATTTAATTTAATATTATGTATGTTTATTAATATTTTATTGTATTTTTGTCAGCATAAAATGGCAGTTGGTCAAGAATGTTTATAGTTTAAATAATTATAATTTATTCTTTAATATCAGGCAAAGTGATGCACATTGAATCTGTTTTGTTACAGACTAAAAAACAATGTTATTAATAAAGTTATTCTTTATTGTAAGTTGAGATTTATTTTTTATTTATTTTTTGTTTTGCTTTAATGTTAATAAGGGTACAAGCATGGGGGGCGCGAAATGTTTTCTACTCCCTAGGGGGGGCATAACAGAAAATGATTGAAGCACTGTGTTAAGATAAGAGTTTCCATTGTAGCTCAGATTCTAATAACCGTATTTTCCGCACCATAAGGCGCACTTAAAAGCCTTTAATTTTCTCAGAAAATAAAGGTCCGCCGTGTTTCTTTTGTGTGGACCAAATTCCAAAATCCGTAAAGTTGTTTTGTGTGGCTTCCGTCACATGGAGACGTAATACACGGACGTAATATGTAGACCCGATGAACCAATCAGAGGACATTACGTTTTACGTAGATCGGGGCAGAAAACCAATCGGAGGATGTTACGCAACACGTAGAGTACGCATGTCCACCGCCATTGATAAATAAATACTATCGTTTGTGCAAAGCAAACAGCATTAGGACCCTCTAAAAATGGCATCGACAAAGAGACATGCTTACGAGGCACAACTAAAGCTTTCTGGAAAGCCGGGATCATTGCCAAAAAATAGTGACGACGACGAGACAATGACAAGAGGGATCTTGTCATGTTTAATGGCGAACTTGCCCAACTGTTTAATTTGGATAAAGAAGATGATTGCTAACAATAACAATAATGTGACTACAGTACAGTACATGATTAAATAGTAGAATAAAGTACAACTAAACTCACAGTCTTTCTCCCGTGACGTTTGTTGTTTTTTTTACCGTAAATCATGGCATGCCTGCAACCTATAATGCGGTGCATACTATGTGTGGATTAAGTACAGAAAAGCCCACGGAATTGATTGATTGATTGAATATTTATATATATATATATATATATATATATATTTATATATATAATATATCGAGTCTGCACCTTTAACCCGAAGAGCCTTATGGTGCGAAAAATACGGTATTCACTTGGTTTTGAGGCTCACATCAACCCATGCGTTTTACAATGCTGACCTTTCAAGGTGGCCGCCAACAACAACCTCCTTCAGCTCCACTATGTTGGGATGTCGGAGCCGCAGCAATAGGGTAATCTCTCTGAGGCTGCTGATTGGAATCCCTGACACGCACGCACACACAAATACAGCCACAAACACACACACACAGATCCTTTCAGTTGTAGCACGTACACAAGCGAACACACTGCTAATTAAAACTAATTTGAAAACAGTTTTGTGTTGAGAAATAAACTGACAAACAACGCTGAGGAATTACCATCTTTTTCTTTATCCATTCGAACTTTCTTCAGTGCGACAATTTCATCAGATTTGGTGTCACGAGCACGGTCTGGAGGAAAAATTTTAAATTATTTTACACATGAGCTTTGATTAGGAACTGCATATTATCTCCAAGATACAGCTAAGCCTCAATTTTAAGCGTACATAGGGGTCCTGAATTTGGGAATCGCATTAACCCCGAAAGTGCGTCATTTAGAAAGTCTTGGAAGGGGAAGAAAATTCAGAGCCATGCATACAAGTATATCAGGAACTTGCAGGAGGGAAATATGTAATAAGATACACGTGTTTGCATTTTTGGAGTAACATAGTTCTGGATGAAAATTAATACCATATCATTTTTAAAAATTACAAAAAGTCTTTATCCTGCCTCTGCTTACTTGTGGGTTTGTTCCGTTGTGCTAAAGTACAACCTTTACGTTATGACTGCAGTCCCTTTAAGAGAGATGGGTGTTTTGCAGCGCCATTTTACTGAGGAACGCAGAAGGAGAAAAAGAATAAACACGCCGTCACGGACTTAACAGTGGAAACTCCCTTTTGTTTTTTCACACTCCAATTTCTACAATATCGTCCATTTAAAATAATAAAAATTTAAGGTTCATGACCAAACCACATTAGACAGAAAGTCGCATGGAGTCGAAGCAGGTAAAATTGAGGCTTAGCTGTATATACCGTATTTTTCGGAGTATAATTCGCACCTTTTTTCATAGTTTGGGTGGGGGTGTGACTTATACCCAGGATGGGTGGGGGTGCGACTTATACCCAGGAGCGACTTATATGTGAAATTTTTAACTTCCATCCATCCATCTTCTTCCGCTTATCCGGGGTCGGGTCGCGGGGGCAGCAGCTTTAGGAGGGACTCCCAGACTTCCCTCTCCCCAGCCACTTCATCCAGCTCATCCCGGGGGATCCCAAGGCGTTCCCAGGCCAGCTGAGAGACATAGTCTCTCCAGCGCATCCTGGGTCATACAGGGACCGGGGTTTCCTACCGGCGAGACATGCCCGGAACACATCCCCAGGGACGCGTCCAGGAGGCATCCTGATGAGATGCCCGAGCCACCTCATCTGGCTCCTCTCAACGTGGAGGAGCAGCGGCTCTACTCCGAGTCTCTCCCGGATGACCGAGCTTCTCACCTTATCTCTAAGGGAGAACCCGGACACCCTGCGGAGGAAACTCATTTCGGCCGCTTGTATCCTGGATCTCGTTCTGTCAGTCACGACCCATGACCATAGGTGAGGGTAGGAGCATAGATCGACCGGTAAATCGAGAGCTTTGCATTTTGGCTTAGCTCTCTTTTCACCACGAAAGACCGGTACAGAGTCCGCATTACTGCCGACGATGCACCAATCCGCCTGTCGATCTCGCGCTCTAACCTCCCCTCACTCCTGAACAAGACCCCAAGATACTTGAACTCCTCCACTTGGGGCAGGATCTCATCCCCGATCCGGAGAGGGCATGCCACCCTTTTCCGACCGAGCACCATGGACTCGGATTTGGAGGTGCTGACCCTCATCCCGACCGCTTCACACTCAGCTGCGAACTGTTCCAGTGAAAGCTGGAGATCACGGCTTGAAGAAGCCAACAGCACCACTTCGTCTGCAAAAAGCAGAGACGCGATGCTGAGGTCCCCAAACCGGACACCCTCAACGCCTTGGGTGCGCCTAGAAATTCTATCCATAAAAATTATGAACAGAATCGGTGACAAAGGGCAGCCTTGGCCGAGTCCAACCCTCGCTGGGAACGAATCCGACTTACTGCCGGAAATGCGGACCAAACTCTGGCATCGGCGATACAGGGACCGAACCACCCTTATCAGTTGGCTCGGCACCCCGTACCCCCTCGAGGATCTTGCCGAGGGTGTAGAGCTGGTCCACTGTTCCACGGCCAGGACAAAAGCCACACTGCTCGTCCTGAATCCGAGGTTCGACCTCCCGACCTCTCCAGCACCCCTGAATAGACCTTACCAGGGAGGCTGAGGAGTGTGATTCCCCTGTAATTGGAACACACCCTCCGGTCCCCCTTCTTAAAGAGGGGAACCACCACCCCAGTTTGCCAATCCAGAGGCACCGTCCCCGATGTCCACGCAATGTTGTAGAGGCGTGTCAGCCATGATAGCCCCACAACATCCAGAGCCTTTAAGAACTCCGGGCGGATCTCATCCACCCCCGGGGCCTTGTTTTTTAACTACCTCAGTGACTTCGATCCCAGAGATTGGAGAGTCCGCCTCAGAGTCTCCAGGCCCTGCTTCCACAATGGAAGGCGTGTAGGTGGAATTGAGGAGGTTTTCGAAGTATTCTCCCCACCGACTCACGACGTCCCGAGTCGAGGTCAGCAGCGCGCCATCTCCACTGTAAACAGTGTTGACGGTGCACTGCTTCCTGCTTCTGAGACGCCGGATGGTGGACCAGAATTTCCTCAAAGCCGTCCGGAAGTCATTCCCCATGGCCTCACCAAACTCCTCCCACGCCCGGATTTTTGCCTCAGCAACCGCCAAGGCCGCGTTCCGCTTGGCCATCTGGTACCTGTCAGCTGCCTCCGGAGTCCCGCAGGCCAAAACGGCCTGATAGGACTCCTTCTTCAGCTTGACGTCATCCCTTACCGCCGGTGTCCACCAGTGGGTTAGAGGATTGCCACCACGACAGGCACCAATGACCTTACGGCCACTGCTCCGGTCGACCGCCTCAACAATGGAGGCGCGGAACATGGTCCACTCTGACTCAATGTCCCCCGCCTCCCCAGGGACATGGGAAAAGCTCTGCCGGAGGTGGGAGTTGAAGCTCTTCCTGACAGGGGATTCTGCCAAACGTTCCCAGCAGACCCTCACAGAACCTTTGGGCTTGCCAGGTCGGACCGGCATCTTCCCCAACCATCGGAGCCAACCCACCACCAGGTGATCAGATGACAGCTCTGCCCCTCTCTTCACCCGAGTGTCCAAAACATGCGGCTGCAAATCCGATGACATGACTACAAAGTTGGTCATCGAACTGCGGCCTAGGGTGTCCTGGTGCCAAGTGTACACATGGACAACCTTATGCTTGAACATGGTGTTCATTATAGAAAATCCGTGTCGAGCACAGAAGTCCAAAGATAGAACACCGCTCCGGTTCAGGTCGGGTGGGCCGTTCCTTCCAATCACGCCCTTCCAGGTCTCACTGTCATTGGCCACGTGAGCATTGAAGTCACCCAGTAGAACGATGGAGTCCCCAGAAGGAGCGCTCTCCAGCACTTCCTCCAGGGACTCCAAGAAGGGTGGGTACTCTGAGCTGCCGTTTGGTGCATAGACACAAACAACAGTCAAGACCCGTCCCCCCACCCAAAGGCGGAGGGAGGCTACCCTCTCGTTCACCTGGGTGAACCCCAATGTGCAGGCGCCCAGCCGGGGGGCAATAAGTATGCCCACACCTGCTCGACGCCTCTCACTGTGGGCAACTCCAGAGTGGAAGAGAGTCGAGCCCCTCTCGAGACGGTTTGTACCAGAGTGTGTGTGGAGGCAAGTCAGACTATGTGTAGTCTGAACTTTTCTGCCTCACACATCAGCTCGGGCTCCTTTCCAGCCAGAGAGGTGACATTCCATGTCCCAAGAGCCAGCTTCTGCAGCCGGGGATCGGACCGCCAAGGTCCCCGCATTTGGCCGCCACCCAGCTCACTTTGCACCTGACCCCTTTGGCCCCTCCCACAGGTGGTGTGCCCATGGGAAGGGGGACGGCCACCAGACGCTCGTCTTCGAGCCCCAATACCAGGCCTGGCTCCAGAGAGGGGCCCCGGTGACCCGCGTCCGGGCGAGCGAAAACTAGGTCCATATATTTTACTCGTCATAAGGGGTCTTCTAGGCCGTGCTTTGTCTGGCCCCTCACCAAGACCCTTTTGCCATGGGTGACCCTACCAGGGGCATAAAGCCCCAGACAACATGGCTCCTAGGATCATAGGGGCACGCAAACCCCTCCACCACAATAAGGTGACGACTCACGGAGGGGAATTTTTAAGATAAATTTTTTTTTGTCACTCACACACATTCACACCGTCATTACCGTCATTGTGAAGTAGATTCGCTTCACGTTATTTTCAGACTAAACCGGATGAGGGCGCTCTAGGCCTTCTTTGATAAATTCACCTTGGCTGTAACTCATATCAACTGAGAAAGGGCTTAACAAAAATGGCACCGAAAAGAAAATCATATTCTGCAGATTACAAACTGCAAGTAGTAAAATATGCAGCCGAAAACGGTAATCACGCAGCAGAAAGAAAGTTTGACAAACTTTTTATGTTAGTTATTAGTCATTTTATGTGGCCCGCGAAGACAAATTGTGCATCAAATTCGTGTGTCATTACTAGAATTGCAAATTGTCTTCACTTTTAATGTCTGTTTTTTTAAATATTTGACCAGTTTTTACTCGTCTGATTTGAAAACGAGTTGTCAGTTTGTTTTGTAGCTTTTACTGTATATAATATGAGGTGCTCATACATTTATTTGGGTTGACAGTCATAATGGCCCTCCGAAAGAAGCTATGACTACAATGCGGCCCGCGAAAAAAATTAGTTTGACACCCCTGATTTAATAATTTGGAGTGACACAGATGGTTTGATAAAGTTGTTATTTATGTTATGATGTTTGGATAACTGTTAATGTTACGTCAGGCCCGTTCTCAGCTCTTCGTTTGTGTTTATGTCACGTTAGCATACCGTATAATTTAGCCTGTTGTTGCTCGTTCATGTCTGTTCTTGGTGTTGGGTTTTGTCGAATAAATCTCCCCTAAAATGCGACTTATACTCCGGTGCGACTTATATATGTTTTTTTTTTCACTTTATTGTGCATTTTATGGCTGATGCGACGTATATTCCAGAGCGACTTTTAGTCCGAAAAATACGGTAGTTATATGGGCCTGTGGAATAAGTTGAACTGCAACTGACGCCAGCGGCGCACCGCACACACTTCCAGGGTTAGAAGCGCCGGTGTTTACACAAAGGACGAAGATTCCAATGGATTTAATGATTTGGAGTGACACGGATGGTTCGATAAAATTGTTTATATTATTGTTACTTGATATATATTTTATACCTAGTTATATGGGCCTGTGGAATAATTTAAACTGCAACTGACAACGAGTCCGATGTCAGCGGCGCGACGCGCCGCACACGTGGCGTTGTTTACACAAAGGACGAAGAATTCGATAGATTTAATGATTTGGAGTGTCACAGATGGTTTGACAAACGTGTTCTTTATGTTATAGTTATTTGAATCACTGTTAATGTTACGTCAGGCCTGTTCTCAGCTCCTCGTTTGTGTTTATGTCACGTTAGCATACCGTATCATTTAGCCTGTTGTTGTTGGTTCATGTCTGTTCTTGGTTTTGGATTTTGTCAAATAAATTTCCCCCAAAAGTGTGACTCATACTCCAGTGCGATTTATATAGTTTTTTTTCCCCTTTATTGTGCATATGGCTGGTGCGACTTATACTCCGGTGCGACTTAGTCCGAAAAATACGGTACTTGACTTACAAACGATGCCATAGGTTCCTTCCCCTATTCGGTTGAGCTTTTCAAAGCCCCGGACACTTCTGCACTTTCCAAACTGGGGGTGAGAAGAAAGTTTGTGTACTTAACATAAAACAGAATACAATGTCAATAACTGAAATAAAAACAAAAAAACATTTGAAGCAATGTAAGAGTACCATTGGATGAGTAATAACTAACTTAAAAACTACCCTTGCCAATGGTAAAACCAATATTTTTTTGAATGTTTAGAAAAAAACATGGCAGTGGTTATTTTGGCATAACCACAACTCCTGCTAGTGTTAATTTAAAGAGAACGGCAATGTAAATCAAAAGTACCATTGGATGATTAATAGCTGAAAAACTACCCTTGCCAACGGTAAAATCAATATTTTTTCGACTGTTAAGAATAAAAACGTGGCAGTGGTTGTGAAAGCACTAAAGATGTATCAAATTGTATCGTAAACATCTTTTTTTATATAAAAAACAATCTCTAACAAAACAGTACCAAGATGTATTTAATCCATTATTCGAACAAATAAAGTATCACCTCAGGGTGAATGGCTCTACCGACTACGCCACGAGTGAACCCACTTTACCAGGCACAGGATTTGTACTTGCAGTTTTTGCGTGATTCACGGCAAACCGCAAGGTGGCGTGTTGCTGGTCATGGCAAAATAATTAACCCAGCATGGAGTCACAAAGTTACAGATCAATACGATGTTAGATCTGTGAAATATTACTTTTATTAGAATACTCCTAATGTTTGTAATACCCTCATTCTTACTCTATCAATTTTGGGCACGATGAAAACTTTTTTCTTCATCGATTTGAGTCTTATCAGTTCCAGTTGTTCCTCTCCTGCGACGTCCATTGGTAAATAACAGATAGACCTAAAGAAAGAAAGCAAAAATACTTATATTTCAGCATTTTAACAGCGTCACCACCTTTGCAAGGGATGTGACAACAATGTCACTGGCAAGAGCTGGAATATAAGTACAAAACAGTGTCAGTATGTCAATATGTTAAAGGGATGGTAAAGTGAGGATGGTTCCTTTTTCAGTAACTATCCAAGTTTATGCATTTTTTTAATCAGGAAAATGAAGAAAAGTTAGCATTTTCTATTTTATCCATTCATTTTGAAGAACTAATGAAACAATGAATGCCTTTAAAAAAACACCCACATTTAATGAGGAAAAGGGACATGCACCCTTCTGATTGATTGATTGATTGATTGATTGATTGATTGATTGATTGATTGATTGATGTCTAGGTCGATGTCGGAAGAAAGCTCTCACAATTTCCCCATTGGAAATCATTGTATAGACAATTGCTTCAAATGTCCAAAAACAAGTATCAACTGGCACCAAAATTTACATGGGCATCTCTATTCGTCACGACTTTGACATATCACAAGGATTAGACTCTCCGTAGCTGATTTAAGAGTATTTGTCGCGACTTTGACATATCACAAGAATTAGACTCTCCGTAGCTGATTTAAGAGCAAGAAATGAGGAGCCTCTCTGCAGCTGAAGTGCCCGGTTACGTCGATTTCCTTTCACCAGGCCCCAACATACGCAAACATGACGCGTTCCAAGAGGCTTTACGTTAGCTGAATTATTGACACGTCGTTATATATTCAATTGAAATTGGTAAGGGTTCATTTGACTAACATTTACGCTGAAGTCACTGAACCTAGTTTATAAAGATCGAAACTAACAAACACAAACGTGTCAGCCAGTTCGCGGCTCAGCCAGGAGGCTCGGCCCGGACTGCGTCACAACGCCCCGAGATTGGCTTGTTAGAAAGATTGGGAGGACCGGACTTCCAGCGTTGAAACGTCCTCCTTTTCGGATAGGTTGCAGAGGAAGTACCCCATACATGGAACCCTTGCCAATTGGCTAAATAATGTATGAACAATTCACATAAGCCTCTCAGAACGCGTCATGTGTGTGTATGTTGGTGACTGGTAAAAGGCCTATCTATTCCACTTCGTGCCTTGTGGCACATAAGGCCGTCACAGAGCGCTTCCACTTGTCACGGTCAGCTGCTGCAGTCCTCGCTTCGGACCATGACTTCCATCCTGCTTCTTTCCTTTCTTTCTCGACAGTACGCCTCCAGGCGGTCTTCCTTTCCTTCTTTTTCCTTCTGGTGCCCAGGTCATGGCTGTATTGCAGTTGTTGTGGTCCTGCCGTAGTATGTGTCCAATCATTTTCCATCTACGCATCCTAACTTCTTCACTCAATGGCTCCATTTCAGCTCTTTCTAGTAGGTCTTTAGTGCTGATGTGGTCTTGCCAATGTATGTGGAGTATTCTTCGTAGGCATCGGTTGTGGAATACATCAATTGCCTTGCTGTCCCCTTTATTCATTTTCCACGGTTCACATCCATACATCAGTACTGGCACTACTAGCGTCTTATAAAGCTTTAGCTTGGTTCTTCTTGAGATGTCATTGGAGCTCCAGGTCTTTTTAAGTTTGATAAATACACCTATTGCTTTTGACAGCCTATTCTTCAGATCTTTCATACCGCCTCCCTCTTTACATACTATTGCTCCCAAGTAGGTGAACTGGTCTACATCTTCAATACCTTGCTCATTGATCTTGATTCGTTCTTGGTTTATTGCATTTATCCTCATTGTTTTTGTCTCTTGTGTATTGATCTTGAGTCCTACTCGCTTGGCTTCTGCATCCATTCGGGTTGTTTTATTCTGCATATGATCTTTTGTAGAGGAGAGTAACGCTATACAGGACTCTCAGAAAATTAGAATATTGTGATTACCGTTTTTCCCATGTATAATGCGCAAAATTTAACTAATTTATTGTCCTAAAATCTGGGGTGCGCATTATACATGGGTACAATTTTTTTAAAATTTTTTTTTAATTTCTTTTTTTTTTTTGAAAAAAATCATGGTACAACAATGTTTGAAGAAAATCTTGTCACGGATGGTTCTTTACAACGTCACTTTCCTCTCTTTTCATTTTAACCTAACTGATCGCGGTGGTGCCTTTCTGGGCAGTCGGAGAAATCAATGCCAACAAAAAAAATACATCCAGCCTAGTTAAGAAATCACCAGAAAGATCACCATGACAATTGTGAATAATAATAAATAATTATTATATATATTATATATATTATTATTATAATAATAAATAATTGTGATAAATAACTGGAACATCACTCAAATATTGGTGATCCCGTTGAGAGCAATGTTCCCTCTAAGCTGCGCGTGTGCGCAATCGCGCACTGCCCGCACATTCTCAGCGCACAAGAAAATCTATCCAGCGCATAAACAACATCCCCCCACCGAAGCGAAGCGAACACGCAGCGTTTGACGTCCCATTGAAACCACCCCCCCCCCGGAAGCGAAGCGAACACACAGCGTTTGACGTCCCATTACCCCCCCGAAGCGAAGCGAGCTGCATGAAACCCGGCAAAGAGCAAGCCGCGGGTTGGCCACCTGATGTTGCTCACAGTAGTCCTCAGTTTGCTCAGGGAGCTTGTGTGTATGCCCAGATACATGAAATATTAGAGGGAACATTGGTTGAGAGTCTCACATATTTCTTCGCTATCGAGTTTGCTACTGCATGCGCAGTGATACTGACCGGCAGAATAACATCCGGTTGTTCCCAAAGATGATCTTTTTTCTGAAATAATTTTACGTTTACGGACTTAAGTAACCCGGCCGGGTCATACCAAAGACTTTAAAAATGGGACCCATTGCCTCCCTGCTTGGCACTCAGCATTAAGGGTTGGAATTGGGGGGTTAGATCACCAAATGATTCCCGAGCGCGGCGCCGCTGCTGCTCACTGCTCCCCTCTCCCCCAGGGGATGGATCAAAATCACACGGGGATGGGTCAAATGCAGAGGACAAATTTCACCACACCCAGATGCATGTGTGACGATCATTGGGACTTTAAAAAAAAAAAAAAAAGAAAAATAGTCAAAATTTGGGTGCGTATTATACATGGGTACAGGCTTTTTTCCAGCATTGACATGCCATTTTTAGGGTGCGTATTATACATGGGGGCGCATTATACATGAATAAAAACGGTAAGTTCTTTATTTTCTGTAATGCAATTAAAAAAACAAAAATGTCATATTCTGGATTCATTACAAATCAACTGAAATATTGCAAGCCTTTTAATATTTTAATATTGCTGATTATGGCATACAGCTTAAGAAAACTCAAATAGCATATCTCAAAATATTAGAATATCATGAAAAAGTATACTAGTAGGGTATTCAACTAATCACTTGAATCGTCTAATTAACTCGAAACACCTGCAAGGGTTTCCTGAGCCTTGAAAAACACTCAGCTTGGTTCAGTAAACTAAATCACAAGCATGGGGAAGACTGCTGATCTGACTGCTGTCCAGAGGACCATCATTGACACCCTCCATCAGGAGGGTAAGACACAAAAAGAAATTTCTCAAAGAGCAAGCTGTTCACAGAGTGCAGTTTCAAAGCACATCCACAAAAAGTCTGTTGGAAGGGGGAAATGTGGCAGGAAACACTGCACAACCAAGAGAGATGAGCGCACCCTTAACAGCATTGTGAAGAAGAGTCGCTTCCAGAATTTGGGGGAGCTTCAAAGACAGTGGACTGAAGCTGGAGTCCAGGTATCAAAAGCCACTGTTCACAGATGTGTGCGGGAAATGGGCTACAATAGCCGTATTCCCATGGTCAAGCCACTTCTGAACTCCAGACAACGGAAGAAGCGTCTGACTTGGGCTATGGAAAAGAAGCACTTTTTTTTAGACGAAAGCAAGTTTTGTATTTCATTTGGAAGTCAAGGTGCCAGAGTCTGGAGAAAGGCTGGAGAGGAGCAAAATCCAAGTTGCTTGAAATCCAGTGTGAAGTTCCCACACTCAGCGATGGTTTGGGGAGCCATGTCAGCTGCTGGTGTTGGTCCACTGTGTTTCATCAAGTCCAGAGTAAATGCAGATTTTAGAGCACTACATGCTTCCGTCTGCTGAAGAGCTCTATGGAGATGATGATTTTCATTTTCCAGCATGATCTGGCACCTGCCCACAGTGCCAAAACCACCAGTAAATGGTGTACTGATCATGGCATTACTGTCCTCGATTGGCCTGCCCATTCTCCTGACCTGAACCACATAGAGAATTTGTGGGGTATTGTGAAGAAGAAGCTGAAAGACACCAGACCCAACAATGCAAATGAGCTAAAGGCTGCTATTGAAGCATCCTGGGCATCCATAACACCTCAGCAATGCCACAGGCTGATTAACTCCATGCCACGCCGCAATGATGCAGTAATCCGTACAAAAGGATTCCCAACCAAGCACTGAGTGCATTAATGGACATGTTCAAATGTTTGATTTTGTTTTGCTGTTATAAATCTTTTTTTTTACTTGGTCTGAGGAAATATTCTAATATTTTGGGATTGGATTTTTGAATTTTCTTAAGATTGTCAAACCTGCACTTCCCATTAAAGGGTTCGATAAGCCGGGGTGAAGAGACTCGTCCGTCTCTGACCACCTGAGTTAAATTAATTCTAAAAGAATCAATATAATCTCTTTATGACGCCATTCCCTCTGAAGTCAAACGACGCTCGTGCTGAGTAACTTAAATTTGAGACACGTCAGAATAACCGCGCCATAATGATGGCTCCCTTCGGTGATTTGAGGCTTTTGTTATGTTACGGATATTTTTTCGTTGATTTACTAGAGCGCACTCGCCCTAGCTGAGCTCAAGATAACTACTTCGAACCAGATCTGACAATTCCTGATGTTAAGGATTAAAGCTGTCTTCACTTTAAAAAGAATTGAACGGATTTAAAGAATGATTATGATAGGGAAATAAAGAGATTTTAAAGTTCTAATTGCTCCATATAAAACCATGCTAAACATAGTTAATACGAAAAAATCGATAACCAAATTAAGGATTAAGAAGAGATTTAATGAATAAGCAAGAAAAAGAATTACAAGTCGAAACAAACAACACTCACCCACTCAAAACAAAAGAGGAGACTAAAGGTCTAAAATCCTATTTGGTTGAACAAGTCGAGTGATCGGCTCTCCTTTGTTCCAAAATCCGAATTCTGTTTAAAAAAGAGGAAAGGTCTGGCCGTGAGGAGCTTAGCCAAAGCCGTAATTGGCGTCTTCCCCTTTCTGCCCGAAGCGGCTGTCTCCTCTGCCTTCCTCGAAGCTTAAAATTTGACAAAGTCCAATTCGAAGCTTAAAATTTGACAAAGTCCAATTCGAAGACTCTGGAAATTCATCTTAGTAGATTTTGGTTCAATATCAAAAAGAATGAAAAATCCATCTTCGTCTAAACGGCGTTCTTTACTCCGGGCAGCGTCACGGCCATCACCCTGATTAGGAAGAAGCGCCTCGCTCTGTGTCAGTACAACATATTTATAGGCTTCTGGCATTAGCTCATCGGAATATGTAGGTGAAAGGTCAGAATCCCTGCACCAGGTCAAAAGAATATCTCGATGAAAGGTCAGAATCCCAGCACCAGGTCATAGGAATATCTAGGTGAAAGGTCAGAATCCCTGCACCATGTCATAAAAATATCTAGGTGAATATTTGGTCGATTCCAATAGTATAACAAACAACACCTTTTGTCTCCACACAACTTAATACATTCATGTATCGATGGAACAACAATGTTAAATACAGGTTGGATAAAACATTGCAACATTAAAATCATATATCTTGTCTAGTAAAGATCAATCTTCACACATAATCCTACTTAGCCATAATAATGGGTTCTTCTAACTTTAACATTTATATTGATATTGCTCAAGCTGTTACATCTTAAAATTATGGCATAGCAAACTCATATTTCACAATTGTGCGTTGCTACGTGTTTGAACAGGTCGTGTCGTCCCAATTGCTAACAATTTATTAGATTTGTTAGTTTCCATCAGGTCACCCCTATGACAAGCTTTAACACCAACTCCTGGTGAAATTTTGGAACTACTACATGTTTTGGGATATCCAATGTGCCTGGGCCAAATTCGATACCCAATTTTACACCATCTTGTACCACCATGCCACTTGACAGCGGTAAAACATAATCAGCAATATTAAAATAATAAAAGGCTTGAAATATTTCAGTTGACTTGTAATGAATCCAGAATGTATGACATTTTTGTTTTTTTAATTGCATTACAGAAAATAAAGAACTTTATCACAATATTCTAATTTTCTGAGACAGTCCTGTATATATCATCTGCAAAGTCCAAATAATCAAGTTTTGATGTCAGCTTCCATCTAATTCCATTTCCTCCCTCTTGAACTGCTCTTCTTCTTTTGCCAAATAATAATTAACTTAGAATTTCATGGCTGCAACACGTCCAGTAGAAGTTGGGAAAGGTGGCAAAAAATACTAAGAAAGCTGAGAAAAGCTCATCAAACACCTATTTGGAACATCCCACATGTGATCAGGCTAATTGGGAACAGGTGGGTACCATGATTGGGTATAAAAGGAGCCTCCCCAAACATGCTCAGTCATTCACAAGCAAGGATGGGGCAAGGTTCACCACTTTGTCCAAACTGCGTTAGAAAATAGTTGAACAGTTTAAGAACATTTCTCAAAGCAAAATTGTAAGGAATTTAGGGATTTCAACATCTACGATCCATAATATCATCAAAAGGTTCCGAGAATCTGGTGAAATCACTGCACGTAAGCGCCACGGCCGGAAACCATACAACATACAACATACAGATGCTGTCATCCAAACAACGTCTTTTTCATGGACGCCGCTGCTTATTTCAGCAAGATAATGCCAAGCCAGATTCTGCACCTGTTACAACAGCGTGGCTTAGAAGTAAAAGAGTCCAGGTTCTCCCCTGGCCCGCTTGCAGTCCAGACCTGTCTCCCATTGAAAATATGTGGCGCATTATGAAGCGTAAAATACGACAGGGAAGACCCCGGACTGTTGAACAACTGAAGCGGTTCATCAAGCAAGAATGGGAAAGAATTCCTCATGAGAAGCTAAGAGAATTAGTCTCCTCTATTCCAAAACATTTATTGAGTGTTATTAAAAGGAAAGGTGATATAACGAAGTGGTAAACATGCCCTTTCCCAACTTCTACTGCAAGTGTGGCAGCCATGAAATTCTAAGTTAATTATTATTAGAAAATTAAATAAAGTTTATGAGTTTGAGCATTAAATATGTTGTCTTTGTAGTGTATTCAATTGAATATAGGCTGAAAAGGATTTTCAAATCATTGTATTTTGTTTTTATTTACATTTTACACAATTTCCCAACTTCAATCGAATCCAGTTTGTACTTCTCTTCACCTCTTTGTTCTTCTCTGCATACTTCTCTTTTAGCTACTTCTTGATTCTTTCGGAATGTGTTCCCAGGATCTTCTTATTTATTTCTTCTCTTTGCTCTACGAGGCTCCATGATTCCTCACTGATCCATGGCTTCTTCTTTTTCCGTGGTGTACCCAATACTGCCTCCGCTCCTTCTATGTATGCCCTCTCCATTACTTGGAAGTCACCCTCTACCTCTTCATCTCCTGCTCCTCCTCGCTCTTCCTCTTCCATACTTGGTACCTGTTTGTTAGACGGATAGTGAAGGTCTTTAACATGTTTTCGTTCTTCAGTTTTGCAATGTCATACTTGATTCTGGTGTTTTTCCTTTCTTTTAGTTGTCTCTTCAATCTTAGCTTGAATCGTTGTACATACAAGATAGTGGTCACTTCCAATGTCTGCAGACCTGTGTACTCTTGTATCATTCACTGAATTCCTAAATCGTTTATTGATGAGTGTGTGATCAATCTGATTCCTGGTCTTCCCATCTGAAAATGTTCAGTACTTGATTGTATCTTGTGTTTTGATTAATGCTAGACGCCAGCTTTGGATTACTACTGAACGTTCTGGACAGAGGGAAATGTTTTGCCTAACAATGAAACGATATGTGTCAAAAGATAGTGTCAAAAGAACAAACAAATGCATGGTAAGTGGTGAGTCAGAACTTTGCATAGTCAGGGAACATTAACAAATTGATGATGTCACAGCCAAAAGTTCACATAATTCCGTACAAATTGACAAAATTGAAAGAATGATGAATGGGCGGTGTGCAACAGTGGGCGAAGTGGACGTATGTGCAAGAATGGTTTACAGGAAGGACACTTGGAGATAAAACCGGTAGAGGTGCCAGAGGAAGAGCGGCAGGAAGAAAACAACCAAGAACCCGGCCAAAGGCGATCGCCAAGGCCGAAAGACGGGATGGAAAACAACAGCCCCCACACACACCAAATCGCCCATAATCAGCACCCACCCCCACGGAACCAGCTCTCACCGAACCAGCACCCACTCCCATGGAATCAAACTCTCCTGCGAACTTGCCACACCACCTGACTCATCACCCATTGAATTCGGCCCACACTGGCATGTGCAACTGAATATAAGCCGACCAAAGAACCTTGAACGTTGCCTTTTCTGAATGGAGACTTTCTGCTCTTGAGCATGGTCGCACGAAAGGCCCAGCGCTGTATTGTACTATCCTGAAAACAGAGCTTTCTTAACAAGAATTGTGATTGACCTCAACCAACCTAGTAAGTCTAAATTTTGTTTCGCTGTATTAGCCTTTTCCTAAAACTTAAGAAATAAAACGAGCACGCAGTGAGTAAATTGGATAACAGGTGATTGGCTATGGCTTTTGCCGTGAGGCGCGGATAGCGCGCTTCCCAAATTGTGGACCAAATCCAACAATATAGTGAAGTTAACTTATAATGTTCTTTTTTTTTTTTTTAAGCATGAATATTGTGACTGAGATTTGGCCCAATAAATAAAGAATGCCTGACTGCACAACATAAATAAAATACAAGGAGTTGGCGACTGAGTTAGGAGATAAAGGTGAACTATCGTGTCTTGACAGGCTCCACTGCGTCTATCCCAATTCAAGGTTTTGCGATCCACAGTGAACAAATGTTCTTCCGCAATAAACTAATTTTTTGAAACTTCCATGTCCCCAAATACCTCAAAATTATCAAGTGTGGTCGATAAACATGTTGCAACTAACTTTCAACACTTTTTGGCCAGTCAAGAATAGGTTATCCCGTCCTGCGTGCGATAAACAGTGAAATACTGCATAAGAAATATCAAATAAAAAACGAGGCGACAAAGGAGATTCCGCTGGATATCAAGTTTAAGGATATGGTGAGGGAGAACATGCAGGTGGTTGGTGTGGGAGAGGAAAATACAGAGAACAGAGTGAGGTGGAAACTATTGATCTACTGTGGCGACCTCTAACGGGAGCAGCCCAAAGAAGAAGGCGATCAGTTCTAAGAGATAGAGTCGCAAACAACATATTTAGCAAGCCAGAGGTAATAATTCTGAATGGAATGCAACCCAAACCTGCGCGATGTTACAGGGAATCACCTCACATTAATGGCAGAAACGAGTCCTTTATCAGGTCTTTGAAGACACGATCCGTGACCCACGCGCGATCTGAACGCGCATGTGCAGAAGGTCGGCCATTTTGGATCGCTAACTATGGCAAATACACTAAGTCAAATCACGTTCGCACACGTAACGTGCATAGGCGGTGTTCAGGCAAACACGCAAAATGATTGGTGGTGCCGCCACAATTCACAATTACTTCCTAATCCAAATGTTAAAATCTTCACTGTATTCTTTTTATGGAATTGGGTATTTTGTCTTAAATCCACCTCTAATACTTTCGTGTACTGTTCATTTTTTAAAAATGATTAAAATACATTTATTGAACAGTATTTATTGAACTTTTTTTTTTTTCAATATCTTCTGTTTAATATGGCCTGAATCTCCACTCTCCACAAACGCGGGCGTGTAGCGGTTGAGTTGAGCATGCGCGTCTCAGAACAGAAACACCAAAAGATAATTTTTCGTCGCTTATATGAATTTTGAGATCACCTGGAGCCAAAATCATAATCATGATTAAAATTTGATTAATTGAGCAGCCCTTGTGGTAAAATAAGGGTTGTGTATGGGCTAAGTGGGCATGGGTTACAACTGGGCAACACATCTTATTCCCAATCTGCAGCTATTGAAGGGCAGTTTCAGCTATGTGCTGGTGAAGAATGTTTGCATCGCTTATTTCCATGTGCCTTGTCGTTTTCAAGCTCAGTTCTTTCATGTACTAAATGATGACTGTAGTATGTTCCATGTGCTTATGGATATTGTTTTTTCTTCTTGCCACTGTAAGTCCACGTGACTCGTTTGAATGGTTTGTCTTGAGGTAACTCCTTACAGTAGGGCTGCTCAATTGTGGATAAAAATCATAATCACGATTATTTTGTTCAATCTTGAAGTCCCGATTTACACGTTTACGTTTTTGAAATTGGAACAGCATTTATTGAACATGTTTTGGATGCTATTTATTGAACATGTTTAAAAAACACTCTCCTGTTAACAGTGTTGGGAAAGGTAATTTTCTCCACAATTTAGTTCAAAGTTCAGTTCAAAAATTTTAAAATGAACTTGTTCAGTTTATAGTTCATAAATGATATTTTATGAACTAGGTTTATGGTTCCAAAAACGAAAAGTTTATAGTTTTTTTCTTCCCCAATCAAAAAAAGTTGCTTCGAGCTGTTACCCGCCGGCATTTTATCAGGTGCTATCACCGTACAATCTTAAATACAAGAGTAAATTGCTTGAATAGTCTTTTTCTTTAATTAATTGAAACAAAAATATAACTGTGGTCCAGAATGTGCAAACACAATCTGCTGTGGGTGCCAGACCAAGGTTGCAAATGAAACGTATACAAATGAAGTTTTCAATGTTCAAAACAAAAATTATATTTGCTTTAACTAACGTTTTTTTTTTTTTTTTTGTGAATGTAATATTTCTTGTTTGCCCAAAGAACTAGACAACGTTTAGAATTCGGGACATGAGAGTGTAAAGGTAGAGGTGCAAAGCCCAAATAAATTACTAAAACAGAAACAATCTCATTAAGAGTAATTTTTAGTTGAAATTCCTGAACACTCTCACAGGATGATCCTTATCGTTGCCGTTTGACACGAAAGGGCGAGTGGGGCTGCTCGTCGCGCAACATGAGTTTACATCAGGGGTCTCAAACTCCAGTCCTCGGGGGCCGCATTCCTACATGTTTTCCAAGTTTCCCTCGTTAAACACACCTTGAGATTCTTCATGCACCCTTGTTTAATAAAAGTATTTTCCAAATTGGATCAAGTCGTCTGTCTCCTGCATTGCCGTTGTCTTAACACATGTGACTACACCTAAGCCACAAAAATCACAAGATCCCCAGTTCAAGCCCAAATAGTCAAATACACGTGAGTGCATGGATGGTTCAGACATAAAATTGCCCATTTGGAACCCACATAAGACCCAGTCGGAAACCCATGTAAGCTCATGGGGGCTAAACACAGGTGTGCCCCTGGTGGAACCCAGGCACAAAACCAGACCTAGAAGCAAAATGCAACTGCTTTAAACAAATTCAGGGATGGTATTTTATTTCTCCATTTACATTTATGTATGTGAAATTTACCCATAATTATTACTATATTTCACAGTGTCCTCATTTGGATTGGTGTTTTATCCATATCATATAGAATTTGGTTCAAATTTAGTTGAGGTACTATATCCATTTTAATACGCGTCCAGATTATTTCATCCAGTGTTGAGAAAGTTAATTTTCTACACGTCCTAGTTCAAAGTTTAGTTCACAACTTGAGAAAGATTTTGGGGGATGTGAAAACATAAAGAATCAGATTTTTTGAAAAACAAAAAGAAAAAAAAGCATTCATCCAATTATTTCTATATACTCCAGTCATAGATTCAAAGTGTATAGTTTTTCATTTTGTCATGTGCAGAATGGAGCAGGGTACCATATGCAGCTTGGACCAGGGTCTATTGATGGGAAAATGGTGGTGGAGGACAGGATGAGGGGAACAAACAGGCAGAGGAACATAACAATGGACTGGTAGCAGAAACGGACAGGAACCAGACGTGGGGAAACCACAGACAAAGTGAGCAGGGTAAACAGGATGAACAGGACGATCCGACAGGCAGTGACACGCGAACAGGGCTTAAGCCAGCTCAGTGGCCGACCAGCTCAGTGGCCTAGTGGTAGAGTGTCCGCCCTGAGACTGGAAGGTTGTGGGTTCAAACCCCGGCCGGGTCATACCAAAGACTATAAAAATGGGACCCATTGCCTTCCTGCTTGGCACTCAGCATTAAGGGTTGGAATTGGGGGGTTAGATCACCAAATGATTCCCGAGCGCGGCACCGCTGCTGCTCACTGCTCCCCTCTCCCCCAGGGGATGGATCAAAATCACATGGGGATGGGTTAAATGCAGAGGACAAATTTCACCACACCCAGATGTGTGTGTGACGATCATTGGGACTTTAACTTAACTTTAACTTTAAATACAAGACAGGTAACAAGGGGCAGGTGATGGTGATTGCAATGATTACGGGTAGGACACAGGCGGGGAGTGCCGAGACGCGGGACAGAGACGCGAACGGACACCATGACAACGAAACACGCAATGTGTCAAACGGGGCTAGCAGGAGAAAGGCATGGAGAGGCTTGACTCCGCAGGGCAATCGGCGCAACCGAGAAGCGGAGGCGTGAAAAATGGTGATCAGCGCACCCAAGGAGCGGAGATGTGTTACATTTAGGGTTTTTTGAAGTGTAATTTGTCTTAAAGAGATGAAAAGATTACAGTTTCATCAACAAACTGACTAATTTTAAACACTTGGTTTAACACTTTAATGCCCTCTAAGACATTCTTTACTTTAAGATAGGCTAGTAATTGTGTCGCATAGAATGAATAGTTTCGGCAAAATTGAACACCCTTGTCTACCACAAGCAACATTAATTCTTGCAGTGACACCTTGGTGCAGTATAACATCAATCCATCCATTTTCTGTACTGCTTTGTCCCCACAGGGGTCGCGGGTGTGCTGGAGCCTATCCCAGCCGTCATCAGGCAGTTGGAAGGGGACACCCTGAACTGGTTGCCAGCCAATTGCACAGAGACGAACAACCATCCGCACTCGCACTCACACCAAGGGGCAATTTGGAGTGCTCAAACGGCCTACCAAGCATGTTTTTAGGATGTGGGAGGAAACCGGAGTACCCAGAGAACACCCACGCGGACACGGGGAGAACATGCTAACTCCACACAGGGAGGGCCGGAGGTGGAATCAAATCCACACCCTCCTAACTGTGAGGCCGACGTGCTAACCAGTGCACCACCGAGCCGCGCAGTATAACATAACTGTAAATTTCCGTGTTTGACTCTGTTGGAAAATTTTATCGTATGGAGGCGAGGGCACCTCAATTGCCTGTGTCTAACTTCTCCAACGCGTGTTTGTTTTCTCACTAGGTTACTTAAATTTCAGCCGATTATATTAAGTCTGCGTTCAGGTAAGAGCTTTACAAGTCAGCGCTGGGCTTTTCTATCCGACAGTGCCCCAATGCAATATCAGGATAAAAAGCAGTAAAGAAGTTCTTCAGAATGGTTACATTAGGTCGAGTTGAGTCGCCCATGAATTTGGGGGCCAGTTTGTCTTCCAAAACCGTTCTTTGGCGTCTTGTTTCGTCCTTGGCAGCCTTTGTGGTTGTACTTTCGCCTCGTTATTCTCCCCGCTCCTTGGTTTGTTTGGTCTCCAGATGACGCTGGTCCCTGCAGATTTTATTTCTGTGGCTCATTCCAGTGCCAGCAGGCCACATATTATTGATCTTATGACACAATGCTTCGGGCTGGTCTACATTTACACACGGACCGGATTTGACCCGCGACCCGGACTTTGGGCTTGTCTGCTTTGGCCAATTGGTGGCACAACCACAAAAATGAAAAATAAGTTTGTGGATGTCTTCAGGCCAAGACTCTCATCAAATGTATGAAAGTTTGACAAGCTGTGATTAAAGTAAATTCAAATGGTTGACTTTCTGTTAGGTTTAATATTGGGCTCCAAAAGACTTTTTTGTTACAAATACCACCAGATTTTCATAGCTCGAGGTGAAATGCTCAACCAGGGCTGCTTTGATGTAATTTTGTAGAGGGCACTACTGTTCAAGATAGGGTCATGTGGGTCAAGTTACAGCAGTTTTCCTTATCACCGTAAGGAATTATTGGCACCGCCCTTGGCTGAAAAATCACAAAATTTGACGGAGGATGATTATCTTGAGGCCGTTCTGAGAACTTTTCAGTTGGATTTGTTCAACAAGCTCGGTGCAGTTCATTAAAGTCAAAACAATGAGATATTATGTCACCAGTTGTCACTATAGGTAGCTTCTTCCCCCAGGCTGTCACTTTGATGAACTCTCACCCTCATAGAGACTCAGTCATCACTGTGCAATAACATCCTGTTCTAGTCACTTAAATGTTGTTAGTTACCTGAATGTTGTCAGTTACTTAAATGTTCTACAGAGGCTGAGATCAACCGGAGTCAAATTCCCTGTTTGGCATGCACAAAGTTGGTCAATAAAGCTGATTCTGATTCTATAGTTCTAAAGAATATTATCATAAAGAGGGCTTCAGGTCATGATTATTTAGCTACATGTGAAGTTTTAGAATTTTTGTGGCAAGTGCAGTAGGAAATTTGAAACGCAAAATTTGATGCCCCACCTCATCCATCCATCCATCCATCCATCCATCCATCCATCCATCCATCCATCCATCCATCCATCCATCCATCCATCCATCCATCCATCCATCCATTTTCTGCACAGAGCCAAACCCAGTTGACCTTGGGCAAGTGGTGAACTAACCTGTGGACTAATCTTCAGTCAATTACCTGGCACATAGAGACACAAGGAGTGAAATGGACCTACGCTTTTTAGACAGAAGTCAAGAGAATGGCTCCCAACACCATCGGTGACCCCAATGCTAGGTCTTTTGATCACTTTCGCTTCATGAATTTCTTGCCAACAATGGGTGCTGAAGAGGGCCTTCGTTCTTTGACAGCATCAACTATTGTGAAGTTAGATGAGGAGGCATAGATATCGTCGTGTGATGGAGCAGTGATGAGAATGGCAGGAGGCTGTGAGTCAGAATCTGAAGACTCAGTTTGGGTCTTCGATGAAGATAAAGGCATCTCTGAAAACCAAGAGACATAAAGTAAATACCCCTTCACACCAAAGTAAAATGTAGCATAATAAGGTTATTCATCTATAATTTTATTACTATTATGGCTGAGGCATTCACATGCTGCACCATTAACTTCCATAAACTTGCACTATCCATCCAGCCTCCCTCATCAGCACCACCGCCGCCGCGATCCATTTGTCCGTCTGTCCATTCATCCATCCATGCAACCATGAAGGCAATGAGTCCTCTCAGACTCAATGTCCCCCGCCTCCCCGGAACGTGGGCAATGCTCTGCTGAACATGGAATTAGAAACCCTTTCTGAGACGGAAACCTGCCAGACGTTTCCAGCAAACCCTTACAATACGTTTGGGTCTGCCAGGTCAGACCGGTATCTTTCCTGACCATCAGGGCCAGCACTCTACCAGGTGGTTATCAGTTGATAGCTCTGCCCCTCTCTTCACACAAGAGTTCAAAACATGCGGCCGCAGATCCAATGGCACGACTAAAAAGTCGAACTACGGCCTAGGGCGTCCCTGTACCAAGTGGACATATGGACCCTTATGATTGATCATGGTGTTCATTATGGACTATCCATGTCAAGCACATAAGTCCAAAAATAGAACACCACAATCACTGCCAGATCTCACTGGCATTGCCCATGTGAGCGCTGAAGTCACCCAGCAGAACAATGTCCCCAGACGGAGTACCGCATTCCTTCTCAGGACTCAAAAAAGGGTGGGTGCTCTGAACCAGTGGCGTGCGGTGAGGTTCATGACTGGGGAGGCACTGACGTCACCCATCCCACCCATTATTTAATTTGAACTATTTTAATTAAAATCTCATATCAGCAGTCTTCACACATAAAAACACTCAATAAAGCACATGGAATCAAAAACTTGTTTTCGATCGTGCGTACCAATCCGTTCCGAAGTCCCGTTGTCCGAATCAAACCTTTTAACTCCAGAGTTGCTCTTCTTTTACTGATGACCTCTGCTTCGATCGAAAATCCATAGTTGAAAATCGTTTGGATATGTAATCCTCCATTGTAAAACGAAATGTAAAAACGGGGGGAAAAAAACAAAAAAAATACGAATGTAAAACGAAATAAATGGACGACTGCTCCTCAGTTGTTCACTGTAAATTTGAACCGGAGATCTCTTATTCTACAGGTCGGCGCATGAAGCATCCCGAGATCACTAGCACCCCCTGCCATAAGGCTGGAGAACCTTTTTTCGTAGTCTCCGTAAGGTATCTTTTCAAAGCCGTTTTGTTCATCTAAAGCAGGGGTCTCAAGCTCCAGTCCTCGGGGGCCACATTCCTACATGTTTTCCAAGTTTCCCTCGTTAAACACACCTGATTCAAATGATCAGTTCATCCTCACGTTCTGCAGGAGCCTGATAATTGAATCAGGTGTGTTTACCGAGGGAAACTTGGAAAACATTTAGGAATGCGGCCCCCGAGGACTGGAGTTTGAGACCCCTGATCTAAAGAAACACGACGTTACAGACAGATGACAAAAAACACAAGATATTATATACGTCAGCTTAACAACGGAAATGAGTTAATATAGCCACAGTGTTTGAACACTTAAACAGGGACATAAAGACAGAGAGCAGTTCTGTCTAACCGCCTGTCAACATAGGCAGCCGTGTGATTATGCAATCCTCAGAGGAGGCTAGACAGGAAGTTGGCTCCTCCGAGCGAATCGTCTTCGGTTTTAAAATTACTATAAAATTCAGCGATTTTGGTTCAAAATGATACAAAACTACTGAAATTAAAAGAAAAATGACTTTATGATAAAAACAACTGAATTTGTTTTTCCCCTTTTCATGATGGCAGGGGAGGCGTATCCTCCCTTGCCTCCTCTGACCGCACGTCCCTGCTCTGAACTACTGTTTGGTACATAGGCACAAAAACCAGTCAACACCTGAAGGCGGAGGGAGGTTACCCTTTTGTTCACTGGGGTGAACCCCAATGTACGGGGGTTAGGAGGAGGGGTGGGGTGGTTGGGGCTTACGTATACACTCTCACTGTGGGCAACTCCAGAATGGAAGAGAGTCCAACCCCTCTTGAGAGGATTAGTACCAGAGGCTAAACTGTGTACGGAGGCAAGTCTATTTCTAGCCTGAACTTTTCTGCCTCGCACATCAACTCAGGCTCCTTTCCTGCTAGAGAGGTGACATTCCACACCCCTTTAGCCAGCTTTTGAAGCACGAGATCGGACCACCAAGGTCCCAGCCCAGCTCACCCGACCCCTTTGGCCCCTCCCACATGTTATATCATATTTCAATATTTTGGAAAAATAAGAAAAAAAATGTTTTTCCTTCTGCCTACTCATTCACTAATCTGGTTAAATTTTATGTCACAATATCAAAGTAGCAATGTGTGTTCTGATTTTTTTAATTTACTTGTTTTCTGAAATCATTGAAGTACGGCTTGGGCAATTATACTACGTGGCCAGTGATATGAACGTGAAAATGATCCTTGTCCTTGAGTGACTGCACAAAGTAGAGGAGAACTGACAGGGGGAGGGGGTGCCCGCCGGTTGGGGGTCCATACAATTTTCAACTAAACCTCCAGTCAAAAAGGTGATTACCTCAACATAAATTTGAGAAGGAGGGTGGGGCTTTCAGCTGAAGCACAACGTTCCAGGCATTGCAGTAATAATGCACTGCTTATAAGCCACCCTGTATTTCTTTTATGTGTAGATTGGCTACTCAAATATGCTAAATCAACTTTTAGGAATTTTTAGCCATGTTAATGTCAGGTGCCTGTGGCACCTGCCACTCAACCACACCCTCCTAATCAAGAAATCACCCACACCTGTCACTGGCTTGTTAGTCTCCCTATTTAAACCGCTATCCAGTCACTCACGCTCTTGTCAGTCTGTCCCGTGATGCCACTCAATCGCTCACTGCTGTCATTCTGTCTGACTCCCGTTACTGGCCCGGCCCGTGTACTGACCCGTCACGCCTTGCTTGCTGCCCGTCCTGACCACCTGCCCGTTACTAACCACGTCTTGCTTGCCGCCCGTCGTGACCACCTCCCCGTTACTGACCACATCTTGCTCGCCACCTGTCCTGACCGCCCGCTCGTCCCCGACCATGCTTCTCCGCTATGCTCTGCCCTGCTGCGCTCTTGCTCTGCTGCATTTCCCACCAGGTGGTGTCCAGCCCTCCGCCAGCCAGCTCCGGTGAAGGAAGTACTCGAACGCTACAGTAATCCCTTGTTTTTCGCGGATAATTGGTTCCAAGACCACCCGCGATAGGTGAAAATCTGTGATGTATAGAAAACATATTGTTACAATATCCATAAAATACTTTTATGAACCTTCATTGTATTTTATTGTATTTTTAAACACTGTATATTGTACTTTTAAATGCTTTTTGTATTTTTAAACACTTTAGTAAACATTTCAAAGTCAAACTGATTTTCATAAACATTATTTAAATTACCGTTTTTTTCCCATGTATAATGCGCAAAATTTAACTAATTTATTGTCCTAAAATCTGGGGTGCGCATTATACATGGGTACAATTTTTTTTAATTTTTTTATTTTTTTTTTTATTTTTTTTTTTTTTGTGAAGAAAATCATGGTACAACAATTTTTGAAGAAAATCTTGTCACGGATGGTTCTTTACAACGTCACTTTCCTCTCTTTTCATTTTAACCTAACTGATCGCGGTGGTGCCTTTCTGGGCAGTCGGAGAAATCAACGGCAACAAAAAAAATACATCCAGCCTAGTTAAGAAATCACCAGAAAGATCACCATGACAATTGTGAATAATAAATAAATAATTATATATATTATATATATTATTATTATAATAATAAATAATTGTGATAAATAACTGGAACATCACTCAAATATTGGTGATCCCGTTGAGAGTCTCACATATTTCTTCGCTATCGAGTTTGCTACTGCATGCGCAGTGATACTGACCAGCAGAATAACATCCGGTTGTTCCCAAAGATGATCTTTTTTCTGAAATAATTTTATGTTTACGGACTTAAGTAACCCGGCCGGGTCGTACCAAAGACTATAAAAATGGGACCCATTGCCTCCCTGCTTGGCACTCAGCATTAAGGGTTGGAATTGGGGGGTTAGATCACCAAATGATTCCCGAGCGCGGCGCCGCTGCTGCTCACTGCTCCCCTCTCCCCCAGGGGATGGATCAAAATCACACGGGGATGGGTCAAATGCACAGGACAAATTTCACCACACCCAGACGCGTGTGTGACGATCATTGGGACTTTAAAAACAAAACAAAAAAAACAAAAATTAAAAAAAAAAAAAAGTCAAACTTTGGGTGCGTATTATACATGGGTACAGGCTTTTTTCCAGCATCGACATGCCATTTTTAGGGTGCGTATTATACATGGGGGCGCATTATACATGGAAAAAAACGGTAATAGGAATTAGAGTAAAACTGCTGGGATAGGCTCCAGCACGCCCGCAACTCCGGTGGGGATAAGCGGTACAGAAGATGGATGGATGGAAATTAGAATAAATATATTGTTACAATATCCGCACAAGACTTTTATGAACCTTTATTGTAGTTTTATACACAAGTCAAACTGATTTTCATAAAAATTCTTTATTCAAATAGGAAAATAAAGAAAATAAATTAGAGTAAATATATTGTTACAATATCCGCACAAGACTTTTATGATCCTTTATTGCAGTTTTATATACTTTATTGTTTTTTTACACACTTTTTTTGTATTTTTAAACACTTTCGTGAAATGTTTCAAGTCAAAGTGACTTGCAGAAACATTCTTATTTATTTAAATAAATAAGTAAATAAATATGAGTAAATATATTGTTACAATATCCACACAAAACTTTTATGAACCTTTTTTGAAATGTTAACGTGTCTGGCTCCTCTCTGCTCTTGCGTGCTGGCCGACTGACGTGCCCCCGCTGCCCAGCGCGAGCGCATCCGCACAAGACTTATCATTTTAAACACTTTATTGTATTTTTAAACATTTAAATTCTTTTAAAGTGTAACTGTGTCACGGCTTGGCTCTGCTCTTGCGGTGCTGACCGGCTGACGCAACCCGGCAGCCCAGCGCGAGGGCAACTGCACATTGCTCAGAGCCACGCCCTGCGCTTTGTGCCCATTGCTCACCGCTGTGCTAAATCCTGGACGGCAGTGCTATTTTCCTACTTGCGCGGTTGCGCTCACTGCCCGTTGTCCAGAATGTTTCTGCACGGCGGTGCATTTTTGTCACGACTCGTCCCCGATCATGTCCATAGTTTCTGTCCGTGTGTCTGTGTGCTCGCCCTTCCCCTCCTGTGTGCCCATGATTAGTGTGATCATTTTCACCTGCCTCTTGTTACCTGTCTTGTATTTAAGACCTGTCTGTGTATCACTCCCGGTCGGATCATTGTTAATGTCATGATGTCTTTTTGATTCCTGTTGCTGTCATTGGTAATGTCACCCTGTCTTTTTGTTTCACGTCTTTTTCGGTCAGTCTTGTTGTTAGGTTTTGTTAGTGAGTTATGTCAGTTTACCGAGTCTGTATTTTGACCCTGGTCCAAGCTGCACTTGGTCGCCCTGCTCCATTTCCACTCCGATTCCTGACAATTTTTCCTTCGTGCGCAGCCCTCCGCGCTTGACCTCTGAGGCGCGCGTCGCCAATACAGAACTTCTAATCGTCAATCCTCACAGTTTTGTCTGTTTTGACATGCATGCCTGCCACCTGATTCTTGTTTGCCTGACCCACTGTGTTACGAGGTGCCCGCACGCAACGGCTCCGCTCTGCTCTTGCCGTGCTGACAGGCAGATGCGCCCCCGCTGCCCGAGGGAATCCGCACAAGACTTAATATAATATAATTTCGTTATAAACTTTATTATACCTTTAAACACTTTGTTGTATCTTTAAATACTTTTTAAATGGCTTTAAGAAGCTTACTATGCTCTTCTGCTTTGACGACGCACGACGCAAGGTCGCTGACCGGCTAGTCAGCTTGCCTCGTAGTCCTGCTCTGCTGGCATTCCAGACCTCCTTGTTTCCTTCAAAATTTCCCCAAATAAAGAGCCCATGTTGCATTTGGTTGTCCTGCCTCGTTTGTGACAACAAAATGAAGCGCAAATCAGAGATTCTACTGATTCTGCTGAAACAAACGAAGTGGAGGAGTGGATACGTTGCAGGAAATTGAGATAAAGCCTGATTAGAGCTGCTCTTACAGCACTAAGCCAATCATTGACAAGGATACAGATCAACATATTCCCATTGGTCCCCTACCAGCCAATAGTGTGCTGTAAAGTCATATAGGTAGACAAAACCCTGCGCTCCAAGTGACGCCGCAAAAAGAAGCGATGCACCGAATGTATCCGCAATATTTGTTTTCTGAAAAATCCGCGATGCACCGAGGCAGCAATAGGTGAACCGCGAGGTAGCGAGTATTACTGTACACTGCCAGTCATGTCCACCAGCCGCATCCCAGCGACACCAGCGCTCCAGCCCCATCACCACTCCAGCGCTCCATCTTCCCCTTTAAAAATAGTCTGTGTCGCTCTGCAATTGGTTGTACTGTCTGATCCGTCACAGTTAAAATGCTAATTTCTTACCAAAACACCCCTAAAGTGGTGCTTTCTGCCATTCACCCATCTTGTAGCAGTCCTGCCCATTCATACTCTCTAAGCAGCAGCCCCACCCCATCCAAGAAAATGACTGGGTCCTCACTTTTTGACATCATGAAATCATCTCTGCAACTTGTGTTGATATGCAGCTATTCTGTTTTTTGTGCGTTAAATAAATCAAAATGTTTTCCCGTATCCCCTGCGAAATGCACAAGTCATTGCTGTTTGGTGCATTGAAAGATTTTTTTCCCAATTATTTGAGGTCCGACTTTGTGAGTGGTCACTGAACGCACCCCAAAATTACAAAGCATCGTGTATACGGCGGAGGCGGGTTTTGGTGAATCAAGCGTCTTATTTCCAGGTAAGAAAAATACCCACTAAAATATTTGATAAGAAATTAGATCGCTATTTTGCCAAAAGCATATCGGCACATAGTTAACTGTGGATAGTTTAAAATATCATGATACAGCAGATCCTCTCACTATGGAGCATATTAGACTAGATTGACTGGCAGGTCAGATGACGTTCACTTACTAATAGTGCGTGTGCGTACGTGTGCGTGTACGTGTGTGCGTGTGTGTGTGCGTATGTGTGTGTCTGTGCACGCGCGCGCGTGTGTGTTTGTGTACGTGTGCGCGTGTGCAGCGTGTGTTGCTATTCATATCACATAAAGCGCGCAGCTACTTTCAAATAGGATTGTGCTAATTTCTTAAGCATGTTAGCTGTGCCACGTTACACAGTAATGTACAAATTTATTATACTGATTAAAACGAAGAAAGAAATTCACTTTATACTACGACTTATAACATCATACATTACATAGACCCGTCATCACACACACTTAGGCATGTAAAGAATGTGTCAGAATGAAAGAGGCAGTGCTGTAAAACTGCACAGTTCAGCTATACTTGTTTGTAAAATGTAGGTTGTGTAATAAATGAAATTTGATTTTTAATTTTGAGTATTACAGAATTTATTACTGCAAATATTGACACCGTGACAAAACTGTATTGCAAAGCCAATACATTCCCCAAGTACAAGGTCAAACTAAAACAAACGAAACACATTTATCTTTAACGTAACAGTAAATTAATCATAAATGAGAAATTATTTGTTCTTACCTGACTGTTGCTTCTGGCTTGATCCAGACCCCATTAGGCTTCAGTGGGCTAGTGCGTCGTCCATACATGTATGCAGGCTTCTGAGGAAGGCTACAGAAAGTGGCTGAAACATGTTAAGCAGGTAAACAAGCACGCCTTTGTCTTACTTAGAAAATCCTTAAATAATGTATGCACTCATTTCCATACCAACCTATAACCAAATCACATTTAGAGTTGAGTAAAAGCAGCATTAAAAAGCAAATTATTTCAATTTTTCATACTCTGCCTCGTCTTCATGTCAGTCACTGCTTGTCTTGCAAACACTAATCCCGTGTTCTGCAAATTAGTCAGAGTGACTAGACACATTGTAATAGCTGTTAAAACTGACCTATGAACGGCATTCATGATCAGGGGTGTGCTGAGACCTTTGGAGGGGCAAGTAATTAAAGTTGAAAAAGGGGGCCCATGTAAATTTTTCAATGTTTTATAGAAACAATATAATGTGCAGAGAATGCTTATTTGTGGCTATTCAATTAAAATGTATATCTCTATATAGAGCAATTGAGTAAGCAAAATGAGAGCTCGTTTTATAGAAAGGTATAGGCGCTAAAGATAATGAATGAGAATATCGTAGTCGGATTAAATTTTCTTTCAGGTTTAGAATAAGACACTAAGACATTCTCAAAAATCAAAGTCAAAGTCAAAGTCCGCTTTATTGTCAATTTCTTCACATGCCAAGACACAAAGAAATCGAAATTACGTTCCCACTATCCCACGGTGACAAGACATAGTACACAATATACATACAAGTAGACAACACAAAAAAAAATAAAAACAAGAAGGCACAAACAAAAACACAGTATATTGCAGGAAATTGATGACAGTCGAATGTCATTAAATTAACACAAAAGCGATGGTAGTCCATTTTTCATTACAGTTGTTATTGATTTGTTGTTGACAGATCTAACCCCCCAATTCCAACCCTAATATATATGTAACTATTGCTGCCACAATTTCCAAAGCACACAAAACATTGTATTTGAGTGCTTTATTTCTTCAGTTCTATATTTGTTGCCTACTGGCAGTTGTGTTTACGTGTTCTGAGTACCTAAATAAATATTTTAAAAAGTAATAATAAGAAACAAGTCCGTCTCCATAGAAACGATGGCCTGTTTCATTCGTGTGTCACGTGACGTGCTTTTGGGTCGCTCCGGAAACGACGTCATGTAGCCTAAAAGCTAGTGATGTGCATTCCAGTTCTTTCAGGTGAACTGAACCATTAGAATCAGTTCACTCAAAAGAGTCGTTCAAACGAACACACACACACACGGATCCAGCTTTTTATTTTTTTACAACATCCAGTGGAAACAACCCATACACATCAAACAATACAACTACACAACCCCCCCACCCAAATTATTATATATAATAATAATTGGCTCGGGTAATTAACACGTTTCTTTCTATAATACAATACCTACACACTGATCCGTTCGCAACAGTCTCTCACCCGGTCGTGAACGGGATTCGGGTCACTGACTCGTTCGTGAACGGAAAATTACGTCACTGACTCGTAAAGTCCCCTCCTCCATCTAACGCTCGCTGGCGCTGCTGATTGGTCGTTCGCGAAGATTCACGAGTGAGTGACAGACAGCATTGCCGCTATGCCATTGCCAGCCGACACACTTTATGCCGACATTGATGTTTTAATTTTGTATTTGTTGGCTTGTAGTTGATGGTGTTATTTTATCCAATGTGTTTGTGTTTGAATAAAATGTTGAAAAAAAACCCCCGTTATGCCGACATTTGTTAATTATGGGGACACCAACTCATATAACAACGTAAAACACATATACATATTGTCATATAAAGCAGTTAGCCAAATGTCTGATTTTTATGTTTTGATTGGCGAATATAAAAACAAGGAATAAAACACCAGACAAGTTATAACATAAATGTTTATTAAAATAATAATAATAATAGTACATCTCAAACCAGCAATCTAATGTGAAACTGCAGTCAATATATTGGATAACAATATTTAGGCATATATATGCATACATGTTATTTAAAACCTACTGTAAGTAAATCGTAAATCTACATTCTGGTTTACATAGTTCACGCCAGGAGACGCAACATATTCACTGACTGATCCGTTGATGCACAGGAAGGCAGTTCACTCATTGACTCGTTCGCGAACGGGAAAGCCAGGTGTTGGGTTATTTGTGCTCTCATAGTATTATTATATATGTCAATGTGCTATTTGTTCGGCGTCTTATGCCGTATTTTGTGTGGACTGCAGTGACGTGACGTTTTTCTCTTTTATGTACTGTGGACACTTTACGTTGGCTTTTACCTTGTTTTCGGTAACGGGAAGTAGGAAGTGAATAGAAGGAAACGCGCCAAGAAGCACAGGTGTTGAGATGAGAGTGAGCGAGGAACGATAAAGAAGTAAATACCAAACGCCACCATCGTGTCGTGTTGTGTCGGAGAGAAAATGGACTACGAAGCTGCAAACCCAACACCAGGATTCGTTCCCTCACTGATCCGTTCTCGCGGTGAACTGGAAATACGAATGACTCAGTGAGTGATTCACTCAGTGAGTGATTCACTCAGTGAGTGATTCGTTCACTCAAAGATTCGTTCGTTGGTGAACGGGAAATGCAATTCACGACTCGTTCGTGAACGGGAAGTTACGTCATTTTCTTCTTCGTTTTGTTTTACGGCGAGGTGGCACCAGCTTCAATGGACATTATCGACACCTACTGGTTGAAGTTATATGAACGGAAAAAAGAACGAATCACTTTAGGAAGTGATTCGTTCACTCTCGTTCACTGAAAGGAGTCGTTCATTATGAACGAAGCGTTCACTCACGAGCCAACACTCCTAAAAACGGGTAAAAAAAAACAAAAACGGCTTTCGGAGGACGCAGCCTGTGAATTTGGACTCAGTCTGTCAAGCAAAACAAAGGCGGAAATTGTACATCTCGACATGGACGGTACGTTATTTAACAGATGTCCTAACCTCACCAGCAACACAAATGTTTTGTTGCACATAATATATTACTTTCTTTAGCTTGCTAGCTCGGACAGACGGTTAGCAAATACGTCGTGTTAGCATTAATTTCCCGAGTGTCTTGTTTCCAATAATGACAGTGAGGCAAATGCTGCACCCAGGCTTTTTGACCCAAGATATGCTTTATAAGTAGCCAAGGTCCCGAGATCTACTCAGACAAGTGATTTCCAACCTGCGGTTACTAACCTCATAACACTTTATCTTGTTGTTAAATAAACCAGTAGATATTAGATCCCTCTCCTTTCTCGTCTCACATATGCACACACAATTGAATTGGTAATCTGCATGACGGTCAATAACTATAACTGACCTTAACTTGAACAACAACAGAAAAATAACTGTTGAAGAAAAGAGACAGTAGACAAATACCTCTCTGATTTTTTTTATTTTCAATAAATACATCATTCCCTACCTTAGTGCTCGACCTGACACTGGGAGGAGGCAGTTTGCTTCAGGTAATCTGGAGTGTAGGAGCTGCTTGCAAGGTGCAGGCAAGCAACAAGGTGGTCATTAGTTATTCTTGATTTGTACTTTGACTTAATGATTTTCATGTGTGAGAAAGCAAATTCGCACAGATAAGTTGATCCAAAAAGACTTCAAGTTCATGTCAGGTTCAAGGCACATCTGAGATTGGGATACTGTTCCACCAGCATTTTCCAGAACATCGCCTGCGCTCCAGGTTGAGCATATTGGGATTTGGCTTTTATCATTTTGCAAGGTCTGAGTCTCACACTCATTTGCACCAAATGTGAACCACAAATACCTGGTTACAGGCTCAGTGGATGCAAAGTCAGTAAAATATCTCTCAAACTCTTACAAGATGCTCTGAACAGGCTCCTGATAAACATGCACTGTCAAATTGTGTCACACCCTTAACTTGACACAGTAGTTCTGCTTTCATGTGAGGTAATTTTGCAGCTGCTGTAGTTTAATTTTAAACATGTTCACTGAACTCCCCATGTTTACTACATCTTTATCATTACCCTGCAGCTCTATATTCAAGTGGTTGAGCTCGCCCGTCAGAATGGTGAGGAAAGAAAATCTAAAAGGCATTGTTGGTCCTCTGATAATCTGAATGCTTTGAAAGGGTCAGCAACCCCATAATTTCAGGCAACAACTCTGAAAACCTGTCCAAAAATCTGCCTCTACTTAGCCGCCGAACATTTGTGTGGAGCAGCAGGTCTGTGTGCTCAGCATCCTTTTTCTCAAAGTAAGCATGGAAAAGTCTTCTGTGCAGGCTTTTTGCCCGAACTGAACACACGATCTTCATTGCAATACAGTAATCCCTCGTTTATCGCGGATAATTGGTTCCAAGACCACCCGCGATAGGTAGAAATCTACGATGTAAAAAAAAAAATATTGTTACAATATCCATAAAAGACTTTTATGAACCTTTATTGTATTTTTAAACACTGTATTGTACTTTTAAATGTTTTTTTTGTATTCAAACACTTTTGCAAACATTTTAAAGTCAAACTGATTTTCATAAAAATAAATTATTTAAACAAATAAGAAATTTAAAGTTAAAAAGTTAAAGTCCCAATGATCGTCACACACACATCTGGGTGTGGTGAAATTTGTCCTCTGCATTTAACCCATCCCTGTGTGATTTTGATCCATCCATCCCCTGGGGGAGAGGGGAGCAGTGAGCAGCAGCGGTGCCACGCTCGGGAATCATTTGGTGATCTAACCCCCAATTCCAACCCTTAATGCTGAGTGCCAAGCAGGGAGGCAATGGGTCTCATTTTTATAGTCTTTGGTATGACCCGGCCGGGGTTTGAACCCACAGCCTTCCAGTCTCAGGGTGGACACTCTACCACTAGGCCACTGAGCGGAAAATAACAAAAATAAATGAAATTTATTCTTACGATATCCGCACAAGACTTTTATGAACGATTATTAACGAGGGATCACTGAATGTTTCATGTATCAAATGAGTTAATGCCATACTGTCCTGTTTCTATGTCACGTATATTAATAATCCAATTGATTCCCATTTGTCTTTCTGCAGATACACTCTTCCAATTAAAGGTATGTATATAATATTTAGAATAAGTGTTAGTGTGTGTACATATATAGTATATTATATATTAGTGCTGTCAAGAGATTAAAGTATTTAAAAGTAATGAATCGCATTTTATATTGCATAGTTAGTCCACATTTTATTTACCGTATTGGCCTAAATATAAGACGACCCTGATTATAAGACGACCCCCTCTTTTTCAAAACTCAAGTTTGAAAAAATACTTTTTGAACACCGAATTTAATTTTTATACAGAAAATGATTACATCTGAAACAAATGATTATAACAATATATTTGAGAGAAAAAGCATGTTATTTTGCCTCATTCAAATCAAGCAAAAACTGTCCATCACATCTTAATATCTGAACATTTAAGTGCAATCACATTTGTAAATGAATGGCTTCTGGTTTTTGAAATGTAAATAAACCAATCTACTGTGATAAAACAACAAAATTGCAATAACTGCATTAACCATCAAAGTGAAGTCTAACTGTAGCTGTAGTCTTGAAACAAATTTGAATAAGGAAAAACATTGCAATAAAATAATGCAAACTGCTACCGCTATTGTTGGGGAGCCTGTATAGGGTGTTGGCTCGGATGGTTATGCTCTTTTCGCCCCGGGTGTCGGTCAGAACATAGGAGGTTCAGTTTTGGAGCGCGCCGGAGTTGTCAATTAAACGGCGCGCACACGAAGCAAACCGCGATCGGACAAACGGCACAACAGTGGACAGTAGTAACAATGAAATGTATATACCGTAATTTTCGGACTATAAGTCGCGGTTTTTTTCATAGTTTGGGTGGGGGGGCGACTTATACTCAGGAGCGACTTATATACATATATATGTTTTTTTTCACTTTTTTGGGCATTTTATGGCTGGTGCGACTTATACTCCGGTGCGACTTATAGTCCGAAAATTACGGTACTCACTTTGTGTCAAAGACGCACACGATCACAGCAACATACTCAGTCGATACCAGCAACCTTTAACTTACCGCTGCGCACAAGTGAATGGGTATAATGTCTAGACCCCGAATGTAAGACGACCCCCACTTTTTCAGTCTTATTTCAATGCAAAGAACATCGTCTTATATTCGGGCCAATACTGTGTGTGTGTGTGTGTGTGTGTGTGTGTGTGTGTGTGTGTGTGTGTGTGTGTGTGTGTGTGTGTGTGTGTGTGTGTGTGTGTGTGTGTGTGTGTGTGTGTGTGTGTGTGTGTGTGTGTGTGTGTGTGGTGTGTGTGTGTGTGCGTGTGTGCGTGTGTGCGTGTGTGCGTGTGTGCGTGTGTGCGTGTGTGCGTGTGTGCGTGTGTGCGTGTGTGCGCGTGTGCGTGTGTGCGCGTGTGCGCGTGTGCGCGTGTGCGCGTGTGCGCGTGTGCGCGTGTGCGCGTGTGCGCGTGTGCGCGTGTGCGCGTGTGCGCGCGTGCGCGCGTGCGCGCGTGCGCGCGTGCGCGCGTGCGCGCGTGCGCGCGTGTGCGAAAGTATTCGGCCCCCTTGAACCTTTCAACATTTCGCGACATTTCAGGCTTCAAACATAAAGATAAATAAGTTTAATTTTTTGTCAAGAATCAACAACAAGTGGGACACAATCGTGAAGTGGAACAACATTTATTGGATAATTTAAACTTTTTTAACAAATAAAAAACTGAAAAGTGGGGCGTGCAATATTATTCGGCCCCCTTGCGCTAATACTTTGTAGCGCCACCTTTTGCTGCAATTACAGCTGCAAGTCGCTTGGGGTATGTCTCTATCAGTTTTGCACATCGAGAGACTGGAATTCTTGCCCATTCTTCCTTGCAAAACAGCTCGAGCTCAGTGAGGTTGGATGGGAGAGCGTTTGTGAACAGCAGTCTTCAGCTCTTTCCACAGATTCTCGATTGGATTCAGGTCTGGACTTTGACTTGGCCATTCTAACACCTGGATACGTCTATTTGTGAACCATTCCATTGTAGATTTGGCTTTATGTTTTGGATCATTGTCCTGTTGGAAGATAAATCTCCGTCCCAGTCTCAGGTCTTTTGCAGACTCCAATAGGTTTTCTTCCAGAATGGTCCTGTATTTGGCTCCATCCATCTTCCCATCAATTTTAGCCATCTTCCCTGTCCCTGCTGAAGAAAAGCAGGCCCAAACCATGATGCTGCCACCAGAGCAGCAAAGATATACAGGATGTGGGCGCGTGCACACGCAGCGACCTCTCTCTGTCCCGCCCGTACGGTGTTTTGTTCGTTTAATGAGTGGCTGGCGGCCAACCCGGCTCGCCCGGCCGTGCCTTCCATTCTTCTGGCGAATGTTCGATCGCTGGACAACAAAATGGATTATATTCGCTTGCTGAGATCTACAAACCGGACGGTGCGTGACTGCTGTGTGCTCGTGTTCACTGAGACTTGGTTGACCGTCAACATTCCGGACTCGGCTGTACGTCTGGAGCGGCTAGCGTGCTATCGGGCGGATCGGACCATTGTACGTGGGGGGAAATCTCGTGGAGGTGGAATATGCGTCTACATCCGTGACGAGTGGTGCCGGGACTCTGTGGTGGTATGCAGGCACTGCTCGTCACTGGCGGAGTTTGTGATCATTAAGTGCCGTCCTTTTTACCTGCCGAGGGAATTTACCGCGATTCTGCTGGTCGCGGTTTACATCCCGCCTTCCAACATCGGAGGCGACAGGGTCGCGGCTCTTGGTGAACTGTACCAGGCTGTCAGTGACCAACAGACAGCGCACCCTGACGGTTTCACCATCTTCGCTGGGGATTTTAATCATGCTAATCTGAAGTCTGTTTTTCCGAGGCTTCACCAGCATGTTGATTTTCCTACGCGTGGCGACAGCTTCCTGGACCTGGTCTACTCTTCGCATAAAGGGGCTTTCAAAGCCGCCCCCCTCCCCATCTTGGACTTTCGGACCATATCACTGTTATGCTTTTGCCCGCATACAGACAAAAGGTGAGAACATCCAGACCAGTTCGCAAGCGGGTGCGGGTGTGGCCTGAGGGTGCCTCTGATGCGCTTCGTGACTGCTTTGGCTCTACCGACTGGGACGTGTTTAGGAGGGCGGCCACTTGCGACGGTCGGGCGGACATTGGGGAGTATACTGACTCTGTTTCCTCCTACATCGGGAAGTGCATTGATGATGTGACACACTCAATATCCGTCGTCACTCGGGCTAACCGGAAGCCATGGCTGACGGGGGCTGTCTTCAGGCTGCTGAGGGCCAGGGACAAAGCCTTCCGGGCGGGGGATGAGGCTGGCTTGAGGACTGCGAGGGCCGACCTGTCCCGGGGCATCAAAGAAGCGAAGAGGGCGTTCTCGGGCAAAATTACCGCCCACTTCAAGGACAGCAGGGACGCACGGCGCCTTTGGCAGGGCATTCAGACCATCACGGACTACAAGCCCGCGCCGCAGAGCTGTGATGGCGACGTCCGTCTGCTGAATGACCTCAACCGCTTCTTTGCTCGCTTCGACGCTCAGAACAGCACTTGCCCGCTGAAGGCCACTCCCCCTTCCCACGAGCTGCCCCTGTGCCTCTCCGCCGACAGCGTGAGGAGGACGCTTGCCGCTATCGACATCCGTAAGGCGGCGGGCCCGGACAACATCCCGGGTCGAGCGCTGAAGGACTTCGCTGGTGAGCTGACGGGTGTCTTCACGGACATCTTTAGCACTTCCCTGCAGCAGGCCATCGTCCCGTCGTGTTTCAAAGCTGCCACCATCGTACCTGTGCCGAAGAAGCCTGCTCCGTCCTGCTTCAATGACTACCGCCCCGTGGCACTTACGCCCATCATCATGAAGTGCTTTGAGCGGCTTGTCTTGGAGCACATCCGGTCGGTTCTCCCCCGCACCATTGACCCCTTCCAGTTTGCGTACCGGGCCAAACGGTCCTCTGAGGATGCCATCTGCTCTGCCCTCCACTCGGCCCTCACCCACCTGGAGGGGAAGGACTCGTATGTGAGGTTGCTGTTTGTGGACTTCAGTTCTGCCTTCAACACCATTGTGCCGCAGCGTCTCATCGGCAAACTTGACAAGCTGGGCCTCAGTACCCGCCTCTGCAACTGGCTACTGGACTTCCTCTGTCAGAGGCCACAGGTGGTACGTGTTGGCGACAAGATCTCCGCCAGCATCACGCTGAGCACAGGGGCCCCCCAAGGCTGCGTGCTCAGTCCGCTGCTCTTCACCCTCCTGACGCATGACTGCGCTGCCACCTGCAGCGGCAACCGCATAGTGAAGTTTGCGGACGACACGACTCTGGTGGGTCTCATCACCAAGGGAGACGAGTCTCAATACAGGCTGGAGGTTGACCTTCTGACCGCGTGGTGCAGGGACAACAACCTCCTGCTGAACGTCGACAAGACCAAGGAGATTGTTGTTGACTTCCGGAAGGGTCACGCCCAACACCTGCCGCTGACCATCGACGGTGCTGTGGTGGAGAGAGTGAGCAGCGCCAGGTTCCTGGGGGTGCACATCAGTGAGGATCTCTCCTGGTCCACCAACACCGCGTCGCTGGCGAAGAAGGCCCAGCGCCGCCTGTACTTCCTTCGGAAACTCAGGCGAGCGGGGGCGCCTCCGGCCGTCATGACTACTTTTTACCGCGGCACCATTGAGAGCGTCCTCTCCAGCTGTATTGCTGTCTGGGGTGGCAGCTGCACTGACCATGACTTGAAGGCCCTGCAGCGCATAGTGAAAACGGCTAGTAAGACTATTGGTGCTTCTCTCCCCTCCTTGAAGGACATTTACACCTCCCATCTCACCCGCAAGGCGACCAAGATTGTGAGTGATGTGAGTCACCCCGCTCACTCTTTGTTTGTACTTCTGCCCTCTGGGAGGCGGTACAGGAGCCTGCGCTCCCGCACCACCAGACTTTCCAACAGCTTCGTACTCCAGGCTGTTAGGATCCTGAACTCGCTCCCCCTTTCAGCGGAGCGTCCTGTTCTTGCTGTATGCGCACTGGCTCGGTTTTGCCCCTCTTATTTAATGGGTTATTGGTCTGTTATTTATTCATCGCTCGTTTTACTTTGTTTATTATTTATTATTTATGGTTTGTGCCTTCTTGTTTTTGTTTGTGTCGCCTACTTGTATGTCTCGTCACCGTGGGATGGAGAAAACGGAATTTCGGTTTCTTTGTGTGTCTTGACATATGAAGGGATTGACAATAAAGCTGACTTTGACTTTGACTTTTTTGTTTGTCCGAGAGTTTTGTGTGTTCGTCTCGTCGTACTGAGTCGTGCTACAAGTACAGCAGGCAGGTTCTGCTCGACATCGGCGAAAGCGAGTTTTGTGGCGTTCTGGACTTTGAAGCGGGGACATTAAAGGAGCTAGGACTGCTCCGTCCTGAAACGTCGCCGGACTCGCCTGCTATTCCTCCCCCGGTTAGGGAGCGTCGGAAGCGGTGTGCGAGGAGGCTGAAGAGGGGCAAGCGCGGAGGCGTCCGGGCCAGGCTGGCGGCCAACCCAGCTCGCCCGGCCGTGCCTTCCATTCTTCTGGCGAATGTTCGATCGCTGGACAACAAAACGGATTACGTTCGCCTGCTGAGATCTACGAACCGGCCATTCTACCCCCCACCATTTGTTCGATCTTCTGCCCTCTGGGAAGAGGTACAGGAGCCTGCGCTCCCGCACCACCAGACTCACCAACAGCTTCGTACTCCAGGCTGTTAGGATCCTGAACTCTCTCCCCCTTTCTGCGTAGCGTCCTGTACTTTTGCGCTATATTCCGCTGTCTGCTGTATGCACACTTGCTCCGTTTTGCTCCTCTTATTTATTTATTTATTGTGTTATTTGTTTATTTATTATTTATTCATCACTCTTATTATTCATTGTTTGTGCCTTCTTGGTTTTATTTTGTGTTGTTGGCTTGTATGTATGTCGTGTACTGTCTTGTCACCGTGGGATAGTGGAAACGTAATTTTGGTTTCTTTGTGTGTCTTGGCATGTGAAGAGGTTGACAATAAAGCGGACTTTGACTTTGACTTTTTGACCATGTTTGACAGTGGGGATGGTGTGTTCAGGGTGATGAGCTGTGTTGCTTTTACGCCAAACATATCGTTTTGCATTGTGGCCAAAAAGTTCGATTTTGGTTTCATCTGACCAGAGCACCTTCTTCCACATGTTTGGTGTGTCTCCCAGGTGGCTTGTGGCAAACTTTAAACGAGACTTTTTATGGATATCTTTGAGAAATGGCTTTCTTCTTGCCACTCTTCCATAAAGGCCAGATTTGTGCAGTGCACGACTGATTGTTGTCCTATGGACAGACTCTCCCACCTCAGCTGTAGTTATCTGCAGTTCATCCAGAGTGATCATGGGCCACTTGGCTGCATCTCTGATCAGTCTTCTCCTTGTTTGAGATGAAAGTTTGGAGGGACGGCCAGGTCTTGGTAGATTTGCAGTGGTCTGATACTCCTTCCATTTCAATATAATTGCCTGCACAGTGCTCCTTGAGATGTTTAAAGCTTGGGAAATCTTTTTGTATCCAAATCTGGCTTTAAACTTCTCCACAACAGTATCTCGGACCTGCCTGGTGTGTTCCTTTGTCTTCATGGTTCTCTCTGCGCTTTAAACAGAACCCTGAGACTATCAAAGAGCAGGTGCATTTATACGGAGACTTGATTACACACAGGTGCATTCTATTTATCATCATCAGTCATTTAGGACAACATTGGATCATTCAAAGATCCTCACTGAACTTCTGGAGTGAGTTTGCTGCACTGAAAGTAAAGGGGCCGAATAATATTGCACGCCCCACTTTTCAGTTTTTTATTTGTTAAAAAAGTTTAAATTATCTAATAAATTTCGTTCCACTTCACGATTGTGTCCCACTTGTTGATTCTTGACAAAAAATTAAAATTTTATATCTTTATGTTTGAAGCCTGAAATGTGGCGAAATGTTGAAAGGTTCAAGGGGGCCGAATACTTTCGCAAGGCACTGTCGGCCCCCTTGCGCTAATACTTTGTAGCGCCACCTTTTGCTGCAATTACAGCTGCAAGTCGCTTGGGGTATGTCTCTATCAGTTTTGCACATCGAGAGACTGGAATTCTTGCCCATTCTTCCTTGCAAAACAGCTCGAGCTCAGTGAGGTTGGATGGAGAGCGTTTGTGAACAGCAGTCTTCAGCTTTTTCCACAGATTCTCGATTGGATTCAGGTCTAGACTTTGACTTGGCCATTCTAACACCTGGATACGTCTATTTGTGAACCATTCCATTGTAGATTTGGCTTTATGTTTTGGATCATTGTCCTGTTGGAAGATAAATCTCCGTCCCAGTCTCAGGTCTTTTGCAGACTCCAACAGGTTTTCTTCCAGAATGGTCCTGTATTTCCTGTATCCAGGTGCATTTATACGGAGACTTGATTACACACAGGTGCATTGTATTTATCATCATCAGTCATTTAGGACAACATTGGATCATTCAAAGATCCTCACTGAACTTCTGGAGTGAGTTTGCTGCACTGAAAGTAAAGGGGCCGAATAATATTGCACGCCCCACTTTTCAGTTTTATATTTGTTAAAAAAGTTTAAATTATCCAATAAATTTCGTTCCACTTCACGATTGTGTCCCACTTGTTGTTGATTCTTGACAAAAAATTTAAATTTTATATCTTTGTTTGAAGCCTGAAATGTGGCGAAATGTTGAAAGGTTCAAGGGGGCCGAATACTTTCGCAAGGCACTCTATCTATCTATCTATCTATCTATCTATCTATCTATCTATCTATCTATCTATCTATCTATCTATCTATCTATCTGGGACGTGCGGTCAGAGGAGGCAAGGGAGGCCACGCCTCCCCTGCCATCATGAAAAGGGGAAAAACAAATTCAATTGTTTTTATTATAGTCATTTTCCTTTTAATTGAAATAGTTTTGTATCATTTTGAACCGAAATGTATATCCGTCCTGCTGATGGAATGAGGACCGTCTATGGCCCTGTCCAGCTCTCCTAGAGTAACTGCCTGTCTCCTGGAATCTCCTCCATGCTCTGGAGATTGTCCTGGGAGACACATCAAATCTTCTTGCAATAGCACGCATGGATGTGCCATCCTGGAGGCGTTGGACAATCTGCGCAACTTCAGGAGGGTTAAGAAATCGCCTCATGCTCCCAGTCGTGATAATGACTCTAGCTAAAGCCAACACTTGTGGAAAAACTGTTAAAAAAGATCAAGAGGAGGAACTTGAAATGGCCTCCACCTACAAAAGCAGTCCTGTTTTGGGGACCATCTCGTTGTTGTCCCTCTAGTGCACGCCTCCCCTGCCATCATGAAAAGGGGAAAAACAAATTCAATTGTTTTTATTATAAAGTCATTTTCGTTTTAATTTCAATAGTTTTGTATCATTTTGAACCAGAATCGCTGAATTTTTATAGTAATTTTAAAACCGAAGACGATTCACTCGGAGGAGCCAACTTCCTGTCTAGCCTCCTCTGAGGATTGCCTAATCACACCTATGTTGACAGGCTATGCAGTGAGACTGAACTGCTCTCTGTCTTTATGTCGCTGTTGAAGTGTTCAAACACTGTGGCTATGTTAACTAATTTCGGTATTTAAGCTGATGTATATAATATCTAGTGTTTTTTGTCATCTGTCTGTATCGTCATGTTTCTTTAGATCAGTGGTTCCCAAACTTTTGCAGGCTGGCGCCCCCTTTGGCTCCCCAGTGAATTCCTAGCGCCCCCCCCCCCCAGGCATTTATATAAATAAATAATACATTTATATAAATAAATAAATAATACATTTATAATATCATTACCAATACGTTGAATTAGTGGGAGCACTGAGTTTGTTTCTCAGAAACGAGCCGGTCCCATCTAGACGTAATCGGAGACAATGACACCCGAAGTGATTTAAGGTTTGTCTTTTATTGCAGGATGCTTGGTCTCCATGTGTTGAAGCAGTTTTGAATGCTTCACTGCCTGGTTAGTTAGCCTGTCGCCACATATTAGCTTTGCGGGCTCGACTGGGGAAACATGTCACGTGACCGGGACGAGTGTCTTGACCTGAATTAATTGATCGTCGATAAAAAAAATAATTCTGTGCGGCTTGGCGGCCCGGTACCAAGTGACCCACGGACCGGTACCGGTCCGCGGCCCGGTGGTTGGGGACCACTGCCCTAACCAGCTCAACACAACACGGCGCGTTCTGGCGAGTCCCCAATTTCATGTTGACTTGAACTCAAGATGATGTTGACCGCCAGAATGCGGTTTTTATTATAAGATAAAATTCTGAACATTACAAGCTTGAAATTACAAACCTGAGCTTTTGCTTTTGTAGTCTATGCTGTCGGATCTGACTGGGCCAGAGCGGCGTGTTGTGTACAAATCGACTGCCGCCCCCCTACCGCCCCCCTACCGCCCCTTTCTTCCTCACCGCCCCCCCAGATCTTTCCACCGCCCCCAGGGGGGCGGTACCGCCCACTTTGGGAACCACTGCTTTAGATGAACAAAATGGCTTTAAAAAGAGACCTTACGGAGGCAACGAAAAAAAGGTTCTCCAGCCTTATGGCAGGGGGTGCTAGTGATCCCGGGATGCTTCATGTGCCTACCTGTAGAATAAGAGATCTCCAGTTCAAATTTACAGTGAACAACTGAGGAGCTGTCATCCATTTATTTCGTTTTACATTCTTTTTTTTTTTCCCGTTTTTACATTTCGTTTTACAGTGGAGGAGTACATATCCAAACGATTTTCAACTATGGATTTTCGATAGAAGCAGGAGGTCATCAGTAAAGGAAGACCAACTCCGGAGTTAAAAGGTTTGATTCGGACAACGGGACTTCGGAGCATGTCTTTTCAAACGGAGTGGTACGCACGATCGAAAACAAGTTTTTGATTCCATGTGCTTTATTGAGTGTTTTTATGTGTGAAGACTGCTATGAGATTTTAATTAAAATAGTTAAAATTAAATAATGAATAAGCACTCTAGAGCAGCGTTCCCTAACCTTTTTTGTGACACGGTTAGGTGCCGGACAAATCTTACCGGGGGGGGTGGGGGTGTCAGTGCCTCCCCAGTCATGAGCCTCACCGCACGTCACTGATGTGTATGTATGTGTATATATAATGTTTATAAATATATATGACAAATGTTTGCAGCACAGTAAATTGATGAGTGATGATTGATCAATTTAAGGAGATGAAAAATGTGATTTCATATTCATGTTAAGGTGTACTTTATGGTGTGTTTGCAATGTGTTTGCAGCACAGTAAATTTATAATTGATGATTGATCAATTTAAGTGGACAAAAAATGCGATTTCATATTTATGTAAATAATGTGTACTTTATGGTGTCAGTGTGTTTCGGGTGGCCCAACACACACCAGGCCATTGTCGAACCTTGTATATAAATAGTTGTCCTAAGTTCATTTTGTTTTTCCTTTTTAATCACTTCACTGGTTCTTTTATCTCAAACAAATTATTTTAGGTGCATTACCTGACATGTTTCGGCTTGTACTTCCACCTTCATCAGAGTGTATATAAATTTCCTATGTTTTCTTTGGTTGCCAGTTCACCTCCAAACAGCTAGAGAGACTTGCCAAAAAGGCAGAAAAGGATTCCGAAAAGGAGCAGGCTAAGGTCAAAAAGGTGAGCAAAATCTCACATTGCTGTTTTAGAATCCCTAAATGTGTGATGTTTAAAACATATTTCTAGTGGACTGAGTAGATTTGATATCTATGCTATTAGTGGTTTGACAAGAAATGGACGATTCAGGCTGTTTGGTTTAATTCACACTGACTTCTTTGTACCAAGGGCTGCACTGTAAAAAAGATGTCGGGTTAAGCAACTATTGTACCACCGATGTGATATTGTCTTGCAAAGTGGGTAGAAAAATGTTGCATATGCATATGTTGTATTTGGTTAATTTTTATCACTTGTGATGTTGTGATAAACAACCTGTTCCAATCATCTATAATAATTAATAATAATTCATTAAATTTGTATAGCGCTTTTCAAAAACCCAAAGACGCTTACAGGGAACAAGGCAAAGACATACATGAGGGGAGGGGGACGGGGACGGGGAAGAAACAATCGGATAAAATTAAGAAGAGGAAACCAGTTCTGGGTAGGGGAGGCTCAGGGGCTTGAGAGAAGAGGTACCGTAATTTTCGGACTATAAGTCGCGTTTTTTTTCATAGTTTGGGTGGGGGGGCGACTTATACTCAGGAGCGACTTATATATGTTTTCTTTCACAACTTTTTACTTGATCATTAACACATCACTTACTTACAAATATAGTTGACCACTTCACATGTTATTTTTAGTATAGTTGATCACTTCACATGCTTTGATATCTTTATCTCAAGATATACATATTCAAAACATGAAAAATAGAGAGAAAAAATCAAATAAGTAATTAACACTTTAAAGCGCCATATCCAAGTCCACTGTATGCACACTTGCTCCATTTTTGCTCCTCTTATATTTATTATGTTATTTGTTTATTTATTATTTATTCATCACTCTTATTTATTCATTGTTTGTGCCTTCTTGTTTTTATTTTTTGTGTTGTTTACTTGTATGCATATTGTGTACTATGTCTTGTCACCGTGGGATAGTGGGAACGTAATTTTGATCTCTTTGTGTGTCTTGGCATATGAAGAAATTGACAATAAAACAGACTTTGATGAAACAACCAAATGAACAAAACAAAAAACTACAGCTAAAAAAAAAAAAAACGTATTTTCAGACGAAACTGGATGAGGGCGCTCTAAATTTCACCGTTGGCCGTGACTCATCAACTGGTAAGGGCTTAACAAAAATGGCACCAAAAAGAAACTCATATTCTGCAAGTTACAAACTTCAAGTTGTAAAATATGCAGCCGAAAACAGTAATCGAGCAGCAGAAAGAAAGTTTGGAGTTAGTGAGAAACTTGTAAGGGATTGGCGAAAAGCTGACGAGGAGTCTGACGTCAGCGACGGAGATGACGAAGGGCCCTGCGTACTACCGGCATCAGTCGCGGCTTTGTTTGAAAGTGACACGGAGGACGAAGAGTTTGAAGGATTTAATGAATAGGAGTGACGCAGAAGGTTTGGAAAATTTTTTTATTTTTGTTATAGTTATTTGATATATATTTTATTTCGTGTAGCAACTTCTATATGTTTTTATCATTACAGTTCATAGTTGTTGGCTCGTTGAACTCTTGTTTTGTTAAATAAAGGGCCGTTTACCAAACCCACATCTTCCCTTGTACTTTGTTAACGCTACAATATATTTATATACTACATCTGTGGAATAAAAGGAGTCGCAACTGACTCACGAGGCTGACGTCAGCTGCTCACGCGCGGCGTTGTTGACATAAAGGACGAGAAATTTGATCGATGGATTTAATGATTTGGAGTGACACAAATGGTTTGATAATATTGTTTTTTATGTGATAGTTATTTAAAATATAGTTTATGTATCGTTGTATGGGCCTGTGGAATAATTTGAACTTCGGCGCGGCACACGGCATTGACAAAGGACAATCGATAAAAGACGAGAAATTTGATCGATGGATTTAATGATTTGGAGTGACACAAATGGTTTAATAATATTGTTGTTTATGTGATAGTTGTTTAAAATATAGTTTATATATCGTTGTATGGGCCTGTGGAATAATTGAACTGCGGCGCGGCACACGGCATTGTTGACAAAGGAGATGATAAAAGACGAGAAATTGATCGATGGAATTTAATGATTTGGAGTGACACAAATGGTTTAATAATATTGTTGTTTAAGTGATAGTTGTTTAAAATATTTTTATATATCGTTGTATGGGCCTGGTGATAATTTGAACTGCGGCGCGGCACACGGCATTGTTGACAAAGGAGATGATAAAGACGAGAAATTGATCGATGGATTTAATGATTTGGAGTGACACAAATGGTTTGATAATATTGTTGTTTATGTGATAGTTATTTAAAATATAGTTTATATATCGTTGTATGGGCCTGTGGAATAATTTGAACTGCGGCGCGGCACACGGCATTGTTGACAAAGGAGATGATAAAAGACGAGAAATTTGATAGATGGATTTAATGATTTGGAGTGACACAAATGGTTTGATAATATTGTTGTTTATGTGATAGTTTATTTAAAATATAGTTTATATATCGTGTATGGGCCTGTGGAATAATTTGAACTACGGCGCGGCACACGGCATTGTTGACAAAGGACGATCAGATGGATTTAATGAATTGGAGTGACACAGATGGTTTTATAAACGTGTTATTTATGTAATAGTTTTTTTAAATAACTGAATGTTATGTCAGGCCCGTTCTCAGCTCTTCGTTTGTGTTTATGTCACGTTAGCATACCTATCGTTTAGCCTGTTGTTGCTCGTTCATGACTGTTCTTGGTGTTGGATTTTGTCGAATAAATTGCCCCCCCAAATGCGACTTATACTCCGGAGCGACTTATATATGTTTTTTTTCACATTTTTGGGCATTTTATGGCTGGTGCGACTTATACTCCGGTGCGACTTATAGTCCGAAAATTACGGTAAGTTTTTAGACGGGACTTAAATATGGGGAGTGTGGGTGAGTCACAGACAGACTGAGGGAGAGAGTTCCAGAGTCTGGGTGATGTGCAGGAGAAGGCTCTGTCACCGAAGGATTTGAGTTTAGACTTTGGGACTGTTAGACGTGACGTATTGGAGGATCGGAGTGGACGGTTGGGGCAGTAGGGGACAAGGAGGTCAGATAGGTAAGTGGGAGCCAGGTGGTGAAGGGCTTTGAAGGTGAGGAGGAGTATCTTGAAGATGATACGCTCCTTAATGGGGAGCCAGTGAAGGGAGTGGAGAACAGGAGTGATGTGTTCACGGGACCGGGTGTGGGTAAGGAGGCGGGCACCAGAGTTTTGGACTAGTTGAAGTCTATGGAGTGAGTGAGCAGTGATTCCAGTGAGAAGGGAGTTGCCGGGATGAGATGAAGGCGTGGATGAGGGATTCAGCGGCAGGGAGAGAGAGGCAGTGCCGGATTTTGGCGACGCGTCGGAGGTGGAAGTAGGAGGTCTTAACAACTGAGCTAACATGAGGGTGGAAGGACAGTGTGGGGTCAAAAATAACACCAAGGTTGCGTGCCAGAGGGGAGGGAGTAATGTTTGAGGAGTCAATGGTGAGTGTGATGGATCCAGTTTTATTAAGGGAGGATTTAGTGCCTATGAGGAGGAGCTCTGTTTTGTCCACTGTTGAGTTTGAGAAAGTTGCGGGTCAGCCATGTTTTTATTGTAGAGATGCAGGTTTCAAAGTGGGTGAGGGAAGGGTTACGGGTCGGTGTGGTACGTATATAGATCTGGGTGTCATCAGCGTAGCAGTGGAAGTCCAGATTGAGTTTGCGGATGACATTACCAAGGGGAAAGAGGTAACAGATGAATAGGAGGGGGCCAAGAACTGAGCCTTGGGGGACCCCTTGTGTAACTGGGGAGAGGATGGATGTGTGACCGGAGAGAGAGATGAACTGGTTTCTGTTGGCGAGATAGGAGGTGAGCCAGTCGAGTGCAGTGCCCTCAACACCTAGGTTGGCGCAGCCTTGGAGGACGATGGAATGGTTCACAGTGTCAAAGGCTGCGCTAAGGACAAGTAGTTGTAGGATGTTGAGGGCACCAGAGTCTGCAGAATGAGGAGATTGTTGGTGACTTTAACAAGAGCTGTTTCGGTGGTGTGAAGTGGGCGGAATCCGGACTGGAAGGGTTCATAGAGGTTGTTGGACTGGAGATGGGTGTGGAGTTGGGCGGAGACAATGCGTTCAAGTGTTTTGGAAAGGAATGAAAGGTTGGAGATGGGACAGTAGTTGGAGAGGTTGAGTGGGTCCAAGGTGATGGCTGCAAATTTATAGACAGTGGGAAAGTGGCCAAGGGATAGAGACTGATTAAAAAGGGTGGTGAGGTGAGGTGAGGGAGGAGGACAGGGAGGCAGGCCTTAGTTAAGGTCGTTGGAAGAGAGTCGAGAGAGCAGGTGGTTGTCTTGGATGCGGTGATGATGTCTAGGATGGTGGAGGAGTCGACAAGGGAGAAGGCAGTGAGAGAGGGGAAGGGCGGGAGGTCAGGAAGGGGGGACAGGCGAGCAGGGGAGGTGGGGGAGGAGGAGTTATTGATGGTATTGGTCAGAGAACTGTTGATTTGGGCGATTTTGTTGTTAAAGTTGACAAGGAAGGAGTTACAGAGGGCGGGTGAGGAGGGTGGCTTGGTGGCCGGTGGCTGGAGCAATTTGTTGACGGTGGAGAACAGTATGCGGGGGTTCCGGTTGGTGTTATTAATGAGAGATGAGAAGTAAGCAGATTTGGCAGCAAGAAGAGCATCACGATAGGAGGAGATGTGTTGTTTGAAGGTTTCGGCATGGACGGTGAGGCGGGTTCTTTTGTAGAGGCGTTCGAGTTGACGGCCAGTTTGTTTCATGGAGCGGAGTTCCGGGGTGTACCAAGGGGCTGAGTTAGTGAATGGAACAGAGGACGTTTTCCAGGGGGCTAGGGAATCAAGGGAGTCAGAAAGGATGTTGTTGAGCATGGTGGCAAGGTCATCAGGGGAGGAAGAAGTGGGGTCGGAGGGAAGGGCAGAGGATAAGAGCTGGCAGAGCGTGATTGGGTTTACAGTCTTGATGTTGCGGTAGGAGATGGTGCGTTTTGTGGAATTATGAGGCGAGGGTAGAGGGGCGGAGAAGAGGATGCAGCGATGATCTGACAGTGGAAAGGTGAGAGGACGGGGGTTGGATGTGAGTGGAAAGGAGGAGCATACTATATCCAGGGTGTGGCCTTTGGTGTGGGTGGGGAAGTTGATGTGCTCGGTGAGATGAAAGCAGTCCAGAAGGGAGATGAAGTCAGACGTCAGTGGAGCAGTTGGCTGGTCGATGTGGATGTTGAAGTCACCGATGAGTAGGAGGCGATAGGAGACTGAGGATACGATGGTGAGGAGTTCAGAGAGTTCAGAAAGAAAAGACGGATGTGACTTTGGGGGGCAGTAGATAAGAACAGCAGTAGTAGAGTTGGGGAGGGAAAAAGCGAGATATTCAAAGGATGAAATAGATGGGAGGTTGAGGTCCAATTCAGTGATGGGTAGGGACTGCTTATGGAGGACAGCAATACCACCTCCTCGCCCAGAGAGGCGGGTTTTGGCGATGTAGCTGTAGTTGGACGGAGTGGCTTGGTTGAGAGTAAAAAGGTCCAGGGCTGTTGCCATGTTTTACAGAGAAGGATCAGATCCAAGTTATTGTCCAATAGTAGTTCGAAAATAACTAGTGATTTGTTGGAGAGGGAGCGACAGTTCAGCAGCGCGAGGGAGATGGATGAAGGAGCGGGGGTGGGGGAGCGGAGATTGTTGAGGTGTACGGGAGGTGGGGGTGACGGGGGGGCGAGAGGTAGTCCAGAAAGAGGGGGATGGGTGAGCCATCAGGGAAATGTCGGTTAAAAGATAGTCCGGAGCTACGGTGGATGTAGCGGCGACGGTGGAGGATCCCAGCCTTGCTGGCAGCTGAGGCAGCAGCAGCAGGGAGACGTTGATTATTGTTGAGATGATGAAGATCAGCAGCAGTGTAGACAAATGGACGAGAAGTTGGTGGAATAGAAGCCCGGAGTAGCAGAAGTGATAATTCATGGAGGAGATGAGATGTGACAGCAGCTGGGAATAATCCAGATAAAATGGTAGAAGTGGCTAATAGCTGGTTAGCTAGAAGTTGGTAGGCAGTGAAATGCATGGAAGCAGCAGTGGATCGAGTCGTGGAGTGGGTGGTGGTGTTGGTCAATCCCGACTGTACCCGTGCAAACGGCGCGCCCCAGTGTGTCATGGCGGCACACCGCCGAGCCACGACCGGCGAGCTCGCGGCGAGCGGGTGCTCCCCCCGAGGACGCCGGCCAAGTGGCCAGAAAGTTGTGTTGAAGCCGTTTGCCGAGCCAAGAGCGAGCTCAGAGCCGGGAGGTAGGAGGGTCCGGTGGTGGGTTGGCTAGCTGGCTAGCGTAGCTCGTAGTCAGATGGAGCGGGAACAGAGAGGTGTGAGCAGAGCTCCAGAGATACGCGGTGGGCAGGTGAAAAGGCGAGAAAAAAAACAAAAAAAAAACGGGGACACTTAAAACGGGAAACACAAAACAGACAGGGGACAAACAAATAGCGAATACGGTTTGGGGTAGAAGCGGCAGTCAACAATCCAGACGCCAGCGTTGCTCTAACTCGGAAGACAAAAATCTATGCACAATTACTGCTGGTGTAAGTTCAACAACATCCAATGAAACAGCTGCAAGATGTAAACAGTAAACATTAATAATAGTAAAAATATTATTAATACTACTACTACTAATAAATTATATTTGTAATGCACTTTACATTCGGAGGAATCTCAAAGTGCTACATGGCAAGTAAAAACAAGAAAGCAAAGACAAGTATAAAACAACTGGACGACAACCAGGATGCGAAAAACAGAACTATTAATACTATTAATACTAATAGGAATCATAATTATAATGATGGGGGGGCGAATTTAGAGAATGAGATTTCAACCAGTGATATGCAGGATTGAAACACTTCTTTTGCGGCGACTAGTGGTCCACGGTACACGGCAAAATGTCTAACCGTTCGATTTCGCTACGCATAGGACAATAAGTCCTTATGAACTGCGGGATTTTGGTACTTCATTTTACAGAGATACACTCACACTCTTGTGCTATTGTAACTGTAGGTGGGTCCGTGCAACCATGGTTGCCAGGTCAGTGTATCATTGGTTACTTCGGGCTTCTGGTTTAAAAACAAAATGCTTGTAGATGTTGGCAGTCAAAGTTAAGGTTTTCATTTCCTTGTTCCAAACGTGCAGCAGCTATTTTGGACTTTTTCTTCTCAGGAACTCAAGAGAGCAGGAGCTTGCTCTTTTGTCTCTCACTTATTTTAATGTACACACCTGGCAACACAGAGTACCTCTCACATTTTCAGAATCGGGAGTAACAAAGTTAACACATCGAGAAGTCATTTCTGTTGTTGTTGTTTCTGAGCCCAACGACAGTCATGGTTTCATGAAATAAAATGCAAAACAATCGAAATCGGAGTGGAATTGGACAAACTAACATCCATCCAGTCCCTCCATTATCCGTACTGTTTGTCCCCGCGGGGGTCTTGGGCGTGCTGGAGCCTATCTCAGCAGCCATTGGGCAGCAAGCAGAAGACACCCTGAAGTGGTTGCCAGTCAATACCAGGGCAAACACGACAAACAACTTCAACATATCACAAGGATTAGCCTCTCTGTGGCTGATTTAAGATCAAGAAATGAGGAGCTTCGCTCCGACTCAAGTGTCATGTTACTTCTGTTTTCTTTCACCAGTCACCAACATGTCCCTCGAGCTAGCTTCGTAGCCGGGGATTGGCCACCACCCAGCCCTCTACGCACACGACCCCTTTGGCCCCTCCCACAGGTGGGAATGGGGATCCACGTTGCCTTTTCAGGCTGTGCCCGGCCGGGCCCCATGGGTGAAGGCCCAGTGGTAGTGGTCACAGATCATGGTGGCATCATGGATGATGTTTCTGGCTTGAGAGACACAGCGGTTCAATACAATCGTCTTAATTTGGGGGAAGAGAAGTCGCAATGACCTTCTCAGCCGTCCTCATCCTCCTTCTCGTACACTTCCAGTCAGCGGCGCGACAACCTCCACCCCACTTATAGCAGTCCATGATGTGCACCCCCAGGAACTTGCTGGTGCTGTTGACCTCTACAGACTTGTTGTTTATGAGGCTATAATAAGTGGCTGAGTTGGTTTAACTTGCATCTGGCGAGTTATTTGGGTTTGTCAACATTCAGGATCAGGTTGTTCTATCCACACCACACCACCAACTGCTCCAGCTCTTCTTTGTAGGATGCATCAGCATCATCCATGACGAAGCCCATCACTGTTGTCATTCACAAATTTCATGAGTTTTGTGGCAGCTCTAGGTTTGCCAGTCATGAGTCATCAAAGTGAATGGCTGGTGTCTGAGACCACATCCCTGAGGAGATGAGCGTGATGAGGAGGAGGAGTTACCTCCAACTTTTTCTGACTTGGGTCTGTCAATGAGTCCAGCAACAAGCTGCACAAGGGGGTGCTAAAACCTAGTGGTTCGAGTTTTCCATCAGCCAATAAGTAATGATTGTGTTGATTGCTGAACTAAAGTACAGAAACAGCATTTGCACATGAGGTTTTCTGATTCAGATGGGCGGGGCTCGGGTAAAGTGCAGAAGAGATGGAGTCCTCAGAACAGCGGTTGGGCCGGAAAGCAAACTGTGAAGGGTCGAGTGTGGATGGAGCACAGAGGTTATGCGATGTTTCACCAGTCTCTCGAAGCACTTCATGACAATGGGTGTGAGGAGCCGGAAGTAATTTAGGATGTAGGCAGTCTTGAAGCAGGCTGGGACTTTAGGCTTAGTTTAGTGAGATGTTAAAAATGTCCAATTGAAAACAAGCAAACTGGTCAATACACTCTTTGAGCACCCGATCCGGAATATTGTCTGGACCAAGGGCTTGAGTGGTGTTGATTTCCTTCAGCGACCTCGTCACATCAGCAATGCTAAGACAGAGTGCCTTGTCATCCTGACATAGAGCAACTTTCACAGCAGGAGTGTTGTTTAGTGCCTCGAACATCCTTAAAAAGTTGTTCAGATCGTTTAGAAAGTTGCCATCACTGCTGCACGCTTGAGGTGGTAATTGTCCAAACGCCTGCCACATGTTCATGTTACTGTTTTGAAGTACAGTAATCCCTCGCTACTTTGCGGTTCACCTATCGCGGCCTCGGTGCATTACAGATTTTTATGAGAACAAATATTGCAGATATACTCAGTGTATCGCGGCTTTTTGCGGCGTCACTTGGAGCGCGGGGCTTTGTCTGCCCATATGACTTTACAGCACAATATTGGCCGGTAGGAGACCAATGCGAGCATGTTGATCTGTATCCTTGCCGATGATTGCAGCTCTAAGCAGGCTTTATCGCAATCTCTTGCTACGTATTCACTCCACTTCGTTTGTGTGAGCAGAATCAGCATCATCTCTGATTCGGGCTTTGTTTTGTTGTCACAAACGAGGCAGGACAACCAAATGCAACACGGGCTCTTTATTAGGGGAAAGTTTAAAGAAAACAAAGAGGGCTGGAATGCCGGTAGATCAGGACTACGAGGCAAGCTGACGAGCCGGTCAGTGAGCTTGCGTCGTGCGTCATCAAAGCAGAAGAGCATAGCAAGCTTTTTAAAGCTATTCGAAAAGTATTTAAAGATACAATACAGTGTTTAAAAGTATAATAGTGTTTAAAAATATAATTACAAAAGTCTTGTGTGGATTCCCTCGCGCTGGGCTGTGGGGGCGCATCAGCCGTTCAGCACGGCAAGAGCAGAGCAGAGCCATGACACTTTTACACTTTAAAATGACTAGCTGGTCAACGAGCTCGCGTCATGCGGGCATCTCGTTACATAGCAGGTCAGTCAAATGAGAATCAGGTGGCGGGCGTGCGTGTCAAAGCAGACAAAATGGTGAGAACTGACGGTTAGCAGTTCCATATTGGTGCCTCAGTGGTCTAGCACGGAGGACGCGTGAGCCGTACAGCAGGGCAAAAGGGGAGATGTGACACAGCCGCGCATGAAGGAAAAATGCACTGCTGTGCAGAAACAGTAGGCACAACGGCAATGAGTGCTGATAGTGTGGGGCGCGCACTGAGATCAAGCGGCGGGCGCGCGACTGGCTCCCGCGCACCTAGGAAAAAAAGCACTGCCGTCCAGGATTTGGGCCAGTGGCCAGCAATGAGCACTAATAGGGCGGGGCGTGCCTCTGAGCAATGTGCGGATGCCCTCGCGCTGGGCTGCGGGGGCGCATCAGCCGGTCAGCACGGCAAGAGCGGAGCAGAGCCGTGACACGTTTACACTTTAAAATGTTTAAATGTTTAAAAATACAATAAATGTTTAAAAATAAAATTATAAATGTCTTGTGCGAATGCCCTCACGGGCTGCTGGGGCGCGTCAGCCGGTCAGCACGGCAAGAGCAGAGCAGAGCTGTGACACCTTTACACTTTGAAATGTTTAAAAAAAAAAAAGTGTTTGAAATACAATAACCTATTTAAAAGTACAATAGTATGTAAAACTGAAATTATAAAAGTCTTCTGCGGATGCCCTCACGCTGGGCACGCAAAAGGAGAGAGGAGCCTGACACGTTTACTCTTCAAAAAAGGTTAATAAAGTCAAAGTCTGCTTTATTGTCAATTTCTTCACGTCAAGACACACAGAGATCGAAATTACGTTCCCACTATCCCACGGTGACAAGACATAGTACACAATATACATACAAGTAAATAACACAAAAACTAAAAACAAGAAGGCACAAACAATGAATAAACAAGAGTGATGCATAAATAATAAATAAACAAATAACATAATAAACTAGAATGTGCAATTTCTGGAGAAATTGCGTGTGAAGGCGAAATGTATGAATAACTTCTTCGGGGAATGCTGCGGAATGACGTTGAAACGTGTTGAATTACTTGAGAAATGTAGAAATTTTGGAGAATTTGGTTGAATTTCAAATTTGGAATTTTTGGTAAGTGGGAAGTTGTGGAATAGGTAGGCAAAAGGTTGAAAGTTGGAATGGGTTGAATCGGTTGAAAAATGTAGAAATGAGAAGGGAAAAAGGAATTGGGTGTGAATTTCAAAATAAAAGATGTGAAGTTTTTGGGAAGTTGTGGAATAGGTAGAAAAATGATGAACAGTTGAAAGTTGGAATGGGTTGAATCGGTTGAAAAATGTAGAAATGAGAAGGGAAAAAGGAATTGGGTGTGAATTTCAAAATAAAAGATGTGAAGTTTTTGGTAAGTGGGAAGTTGTGGAATAGGTAGAAAAATGATGAACAGTTGAAAGTTGGAATGGGTTGAATCGGTAGAAAAATGTAGAAATGAGATGGGGAAAAGGAATTGGGTGTGAATTTCAAATAAAAGATGTGAAGTTTTGGGAAGTTGTGGAATAGGTAGAAAAATGATGAACAGTTGAAAGTTGGAATGGGTTGAATCGGTTGAAAAATGTAGAAATGAGAAGGGAAAAAGGAATTGGGTGTGAATTTCAAAATAAAAGATGTGAAGTTTTTGGGAAGTTGTGGAATAGGTAGAAAAATGATGAACAGTTGAAAGTTGGAATGGGTTGAATCGGTTGAAAAATGTAGAAATGAGAAGGGAAAAAGGAAATATTGGAGAATTGGGTGTGAATTTCAAAATAAAAGATGTGAAGTTTTTGGTAAGTTGTGGAATAGGTAGAAAATGATGAACAGTTGAAAGTTGGAATGGGTTGAATCGGTTGAAAAATGTAGAAATGAGAAAGGAAAAAGGAATTGGGTGTGAATTTCAAAATAAAAGATGTGAAGTTTTTGGTAAGTTGTGGAATAGGTAGAAAAATGATGAACAGTTGAAAGTTGGAATGGGTTGAATCGGTTGAAAAATGTAGAAATGAGAAGGGAAAAAGGAATTGGGTGTGAATTTCAAAATAAAAGATGTGAAGTTTTTGGTAAGTGGGAAGTTGTGGAATAGGTAGGCAAAAGATGAACAGTTGAAAGTTGGAATGGGTTGAATCGATTGAAAAATGTAGAAATTAGAGGTGAAAAACGAAATTTTGTGAATTTTTGTCGAAATTTTTAACGTGAAAACGTGAAATTTTTGAATTTGGGAATTTTGGGAATGTCGAGAATCTTTCCGAATGTGATTAGAATGTGCTGAATGATGTGAATTTCCAATTGGAATGACGTAAATGTGAAATGTCGAATGTGCCATTAAGAATGAATGGGGAAAAAGTTGTCGGAATTTTGCGAATTTTGCGAAAACGGAAAGTTTTCGGAACGAGAAAAATGGAAGCACCCATCTCGTGAATATTTGGAATACGTCAAAAGTGGAATGGAGTGAATCGGATGAATTTTGTGGAAGAAGAAGCGGGACAAAAAAGTGGCGGGAATAAAATATAATAATAAAGTGAATGGAGTAGAATAACATCGCCTTCACACAATAAGAGGAGCAAAAATGGAGCAAGTGTGCATACAGCAGACAGTCAGAACATAGCGCAAAAGCACAGGACGCTACGCAGAAGGGGGGAGAGAGTTCAGGATCCTAACAGCCTGGAGTATGAAGCTGTTGGTGAGTCTGGTGGTGCGGGAGCGCAGGCTCCTGTACCTCTTCCCAGAGGGCAGAAGATCAAACAAAGAGTGAGCGGGGTGACTCACATCACTCACAATCGTGGTCGCCTTGCGGGTGAGATGGGAGGTGTAAATGTCCTTCAAGGAGGGGAGTGAAGCACCAATAATCTTACCAGCCGTGTTCACTATGCGCTGCAGGGCCCTCATGTTGTAGTCAGTGCAGCTACCACCCCAAACAGCGATACAACTGGAGAGGACGCTCTCAATGATGCCACGGTAGAATGTAGTCATGATGGCCGGAGGAGCACTTGCTCGCCTGAGTTTCCCCAGGAAGTACAGGTGGCGCTGAGCTTTCTTCGCCAGTGATGCGGTGTTGGTGGACCAGGAGAGGTCCTCACTGATGTGCACCCCCAGGAATCTGGTGCTGCTCACTCTCTCCACCACAACACCGTCGATGGTCAGTGGCAGGTGTTGGGTGTGACACTTCCGGAAGTCAACAACAATCTCCTTGGTCTTGTTGACGTTCAGCAGGAGGTTGTTGTCCCTGCACCATGTGGCCAGAAGGTCGACCTCCGACCTGTATTGAGTCTCGTCGCCCCCGGTGATGAGACCCACCAGAGTCGTGTCGTCGGCATATTTCAGCACGCGGTTGCTACTGTAAGTTGCAGTGCAGTCATGCGTCAGCAGGGTGAAGAGCAGCGGACTGAGCACGCAGCCTTGGGGGGCCCCCGTGCTCACATTCAAGATTCAAGAGTTTTTTATTCGCCATGTTTGAGCGTGCCAAACAAGGAATTTGACTTCGGTAAATCACAGCCTCTGTTCAACATTTAGGTGACTAACAACATCCCCTGATCTTAAACTCCCAAGAGGGCAAGGAAGAACTCAAAACTCCAGCTAGGGGAACTGAGAAACCTTGAGAAGAGACCACAGGGAAGGTCCCTTATCCAGGATGACCAGGCTGCAATGGATGCAGAGAGGAAACAAAGTACAAACAGTGTAGACAAATTCAAAAAAGGTGTGGAGAGCAGGATGTTATTACACGGTAATGACTCTGAGACTCTAAGAGTGGTGTGAGTTCATCAGAGCAACAGCCTGGGGGAAGAAGCTGTCTCTGTGTCTGCTGGTTTTGGCGTACCGAGCTCTATAACGCCGTCCGGAGGGGAGTAGTTCAAACAGACTGCAACCTGGGTGAGAAGGGTCTGTAGAGATGTTCCTTGCACGTTTCCTGGTCCTGGAGAGGTACAAGTCTTGGATAGATGGGAGGTTGATTCCAATTATCTTTTCTGCAGTCCTGATTGTCCGTTGCAGTCCTGATTGTCTTGTTTGGAGGCCGATCCAAACCAGACAGTGATGGCGGTGCAGAGGACAGACTGGATGATGGCAGTGTAGAAGGTCTTCAGCAGCTCCCGCGGCCGGTTGAACTTCCTGAGCTCTCTCAGGAAGTACAGCCTCTGCTGGGCCTTCTTCCGGACAGAGTCTATGTGGCCGGTCCATTTCAGGTCCCGAGAGATTGTGGTTCCCAGGAACTTGAAGGTGTCTGTGGAGAGAATAGTATTACTGCGGATAGTGAGGGGTAAAGGTGGTGAAGGGTCTCGCCTGAAGTCCACTGTCATCTCCACGGTCTTGAGCGGGTTCAGCTCCAGGTGGTTTTGGCTGCACCAGTGGACCAGCCGCTCCACCTCCTGTCTGTACGCAGTCTCATCACCGTCCTGGATCAGTCCGATGAGAGTGGTGTCGTCAGAATACTTCAGGAGCTTCACAGGAGAGTCACCTGAGGAGAAATCGTTGGTGTAGAGAGAGAAGAGCAGTGGGGAGAGAACGCACCCCTGAGGGGCTCCAGTATTGGTGGTCCGGGTGTCAGATGTGATGCCCCCCAGCCTCACACGCTGTCTCCTGTTGGTCAGGAAGCTGGTGAGCCACTGACAGGTGGAGGCAGGCACCGCAAGCTGGATGAGCTTCTGTTGGAGGATGTCAGGAGCGATGGTGTTGAACGCCGAGCTGAAGTCCACGAACAGGATCCTGGCGTACGTTCCTGGGGAGTCCAGGTGGTGCAGGATGTAGTGCAGTCCCATGTTGACCGCATCATCCACCGACCTGTTTGCCCGGTAGGGAAACTGGAGGGGGTCAAGCAGGGGGCCCGTGACATCCTTCAGGTGGTTCAGTACTAACCTCTCGAAAGATTTCATGACCACAGATGTCAGTGCGACAGGTCTATAGTCATTCAAACCTGTGATGGTGGGCTTCTTGGCCACTGGAACGATGGTGGAGCTCTTGAAGCACGAGGGCACCTCACACAGCTCCAGAGAACGGTTGAAGATCCGTGCAAAGGTGGGCGCCAGCTGCTCAGCGCAGACTTTCAAGCAGGAACGTGACACGCCGTCTGGGCCCGGTGCCTTCCTGGTCTTTTGTCTCCGGAACATCTGGCGCACTTCCTCCTCACGGATCTGGAGTGCGGGCGCGGCCTCTGCAAGAGAGAGAGTGGGTGACAACGTTGATAGAGGTGTGGACAGAGCAGTTGTGGGGAGCGTGATGCCTGCGGAGATTTTGTCGCCAACACGTACCACCTGAGGCCTCTGACAGAGGAAGTCCAGTAGCCAGTTGCAGAGGTAGGTACTGAGGCCCAGCTTGTCGAGTTTGCAGATGAGTCGTTGTGGTACAATGGTGTTGAATGCAGAACTGAAGTCCACAAACATCAATCTCACATAGGAGTCCCTTCTCTCCAGGTGGGTGAGGGCTGTGTGGATATTGTAACAATATATTTACTCTTATTTATTTTCTAATTTATTTAAATAAATAATAATGTTTCATAAATTCATAAAGGTCTTGTGCAGATATTGTAACAATATATTTATTCTTATTCATTTTCTTTATTATTTATTTAAATAATTTTAATGAAAATCCGTTTGACATGAATGTTTACAAAAGTGTTTAAAAATGCAAAAAAGCATTTAAAAGTACAATACAGTATTTAAAAATACAATAAAGGTTCATAAGTCTTTCATGGATACTGTAACAAAATATTTTCTCTACATCGCGGATTTTCACCTATCGAGGGTGGTCTTGGAACCAATTATCCGCGATAAACAAAGTTGTTGATTTTAGCAGTGATTGCGTCCCAAGGACAGAACGGTCTGACTGTCCGTCCGGAGGGATGGCAATTCTGTGGCCGGAGGACGGAGAACTTTTTTTTTTTTTTTTTAAAGATGGAAGCAAGGACAGAAGTGGGTTTTTGTCTGTCCCTGTAATCATCCCAACCGGGTCAACAGCCGATTGATAGAAACTTGCCCAGCCTGTCTTGCACAATGCTTGTCTTGTGCATGTTCATGGTATTAGTATGTAGAGCAGTGGTTCTTAACCTTTTTCCTTGTTCGCACCCCATTCAATTCACCAACCAGTTCTCGCACCCCTAACCCTAACCCGAAATAATAATTATAATAATAATTGGTTTACTTTACAGCTATAAGGCTTAATTAGCATGATCCCTAATGCCAATTAACACAATGACTTCTTGATTTCCAGAATTTTTCACTTTTTTCGGTTACCCGACCATTATCCCCGAAAAATTGTAAATTTCCCCCAGGGTATCCTCGCACCCCCTAGGAAGCATTCTCGCACCCCGGGGGTGCGAGAATCCCCGGTTAAGAACCACTGAGGGAACGACTTTCCTTTCCTTCAAGCTGACAAGCTAAATGCCACGGGAATAAAACAGGGTCTTCTTGCCCAAAAAAAATTCTCTTTCCATAAGTCTGCTTTTCTGATGCGTCTCTTGAGCGTTACCTCTGATTTGTATCTCCATTCTCCAATGAATTATTGTCCTAAAAGTTTTTAACTGTCTTGTGGTGTTTAATTATTATTTTGTAAACTTATTGGACTGCATCTGCTTAGTGCATACGTATGATGGGGAGTCTACCACCCAAGGTGTCCTGTGTCTGTGTGTGTTATGTGCGTGTGTGTGTATATATACGCACGCCTGCCGAGAGAGACAGAGAGAGACAGAGACAGAAAAGACTGTCCGAATTGCCCGCCTCATGATGGGGGTTTTGAAATATTATGGAAAATGTTGATTTTAGCAGTGTTAAGCTTTATTATTGTTTATTATGAGACCTGGGCGGCTCGGTGTAGCACTGGTTAGCAGGTCCGCCTCACTATTAGGAGGGTGCCGGGCACTACGATTCCACCTACGGCCACCCTGTGTGGAGTTTGCATGTTCTCCCCGTGCCCGCGTGGGTTTTCTCCGGTTTCCTCCCACATCCCAAAAACATGCTTGGTAGGCCGATTGAGCACTGCAAATTGCCCCTAGGTGTGAGTGCGAGTGCGGATGGTTGTTCATCTATGTGTGCCCTGCGATTGGCTGCAACCGGTCCAGGGTGTCCCCCGCCTACTGCCCGATGACTGCTGGGATAGGCTCCAGCACGCCCGCGACCCCCATGGGGACAAGCAGTATAGTGGATGGATGGATGGATGGATGGATGGATGGATGGATGGATGGATGGATGGATGGATGGATGGATTATGAAACCTCTGTTGGAATGACTTTATTTTTCCTTGGACTGACATGGACAGACTGGGTAAAAAGCCCTTTTCAAGGATGAGGACAGACGGGAACGAGGGATAATTACGTAATGAATAAGGATGACGAGACGAGGACGGAAGGGGCTGAATTTGTTAAAGTCCCCATTTCTGCATTTTAGTTTTAGTAGAACATTTATATTATTTAACTGTCTGTGTCATGTTCTTATCACAGGCTCTACAACAGAAAAATGTGGAATGCGCTAGAGTTTATGCTGAGAATGCCATCCGCAAAAAAAATGAAGGTCTGAACTGGCTGCGCATGGCATCTCGAGTCGACGCTGTGGCCTCTAAAGTCCAGACTGCTGTCACAATGAAATCAGTAAGTTAAAGAAAGTACATTGGTAATTTGGAATATATGTACAATGCTGCATACATTACCATATTCTACACTTAGCCAAATGATAAGCTAAAAATAAATTATAGCTGTTAGCACTGCGGAAACGTCTTGCATTCTTCAGAGCTTAACAGATGTGCCATTTGATATTTTTAACTTCAATGACAGAAATGAATAAAGAGCGTTCATTTTCAATATAAATGCATACCGTTTTTTTCCATGTATAATGCGCCCCCATGTATAATACGCACCCTAAAAAATGGCATGTCGATGCTGGAAAAAAGCCTGTACCCATGTATAATACGCACCCAAATTTTGACTTTTTTCTTTTTTTTTTTTTTTTTTTTTTTTTAAGCTCCCAATGATCATCACACACGCATCTGGGTGTGGTGAAATTTGTCCTCTGCATTTGACCCATCCCCGTGTGATTTTGATGCATCCCTTGGGGGAGAGGGGAGCAGTGAGCAGCAGCGGCGCCGCGCTCGGGAATCATTTGGTGATCTAACCCCCCAATTCCAACCCTTAATGCTGAGTGCCAAGCATTGGCAGGCAATGGGTCCCATTTTTATAGTCTTTGGTATGACCCGGCCGGATTACTTAAGTCCGTAAACGTAAAATTATTTCAGAAAAAAGATCATCTTTGGGAACAACCGGATGTTATTCTGCCGGTCAGTATCACTGCGCATGCAGTAGCAAACTCGATAGCGAAGAAATATGTGAGACTCTCAACGGGATCACCAATATTTGAGTGATGTTCTAGTTATTTATCACAATTAGTTTACCAAGTCTGTGTTTTGAGTTCCTCCAATAAACCCTGGTCCAAGCTGCACTTGGTCGCCCCGCTCCTTTCCACACTCCATCCGTGACAAGATTTTCTTCAAAAATTGTTGTATCATGATTTTCTTCAAAAAAAAAAAATTGTACCCATGTATAATGCGCACCCCAGATTTTAGGACAATAAATTAGTTAAGTTTTGCGCATTATACATGGAAAAAACGGTAGATTACACATTGATGACACACATGGCTTTGCTTCTCGACGCTCCTTCTAGAATGAATTAGCGTAGAGATCCGGGGTTGTTCTGTATTTATGCCAGTTTGTTCACAAAGAAGACAAGAGTTCTTGAGTACTGATGTTTACTGTGAGCTTAGCTTTCTTTTACATCACAGCCACACCGTAGAACTGGTGAGACAAACGAACATATAAACTTAGGTTTACAAAACATGCACATTAAATACAAAAGTAAAACATAAATACTACAAACCGGATTCGGTTGAAGTTGGGAAATTGTGTAAAATGTAAATAAAAACAAAATACAATGATTTGAAAATCCTTTTCAACCTATATTCAATTGAATTCACAACAAAGACAACATACTGTTTTTTTCCATGTATAATGTGCCCCCATGTATAATACGCACCCTAAAAATGGCATGTTGATGCTGGAAAAAAGCCTGTACCCATGTATAATACGCACCCAAATTTTGACTCCTACTTAAGTTTGTAAACGTAAAATTATTTCAGAAAAAAGATCATCTTTGGGAACAACCGGATGTTATTCTGCCGGTCAGTATCACTGCACATGCGCTAGCAAACTCAATAGCGAAGAAATGTTTCGGATTTGTGTAGGGTACATTGTGACAGCAAACGAGCAGGTGATCGAGCAAGCGTCTGATACGAGAGCATTGTGTTCGTATGGAGCGCGTTTGAAGTGAACAGCAGAGAAGAAAGTGCATCTGTAATGGCGGCCTCCGTATGATATCTGGATTAAAAAAAAAATAATAAAAAATAAAAATTGTACCCATGTATAATGCGCACCCCAGATTTTAGGACAATAAATTAGTTAAATTTTGCGCATTATACATGGAAAAAAACGGTATTTAATTCTCAAACTCATAAACTTTATTTTATTTTTCAAATAATTAACTTAGAATTTCATGGCTGCAACACGTGCAGTAGAAGTTGGGAAAGGGCATGTTTACCACGTCGTTACATCACCTTTCCTTTTAATAGCACTCAATAAACGTTTTGGAAGAGAGGAGACTAATTCTCTTAGCTTCTCATGTGGAACTCTTTCCCATTCTTGCTTGATGAACCGCTTCAAGCGGGCCAGGGGAGAACCTGGACTCCTTTACTTCGAAGCCACGCTGTTGTAACACGTGCAGAATGTGGCTTGGCATTATCTTGCTGAAATAAGCAGCGCCGTCCATGAAAAACACGTCGCTTGGACGGCAGCATATGTTGCTCCAAAATCTGTATGTACTTTTCAGCATTTATGTTGCCTTCACAGAAATGTAAGTCACCTATGCCATGGGAACTAATGCACCCCCATACCATCACAGATGCTGGCTTTTGAACTTTGCGTTGATAACAGTCCGGATGGTCCGCTTCCTCTTTGGTCCGGAGGACACGACGTCCAGTGTTTCTGGATGTGTTTCATAAACGGCTTTTGCTTTGCATGGTAGAGTTTTAACCCGCACTTACTGATGTAGTGACGAACTGTACTTACTGACAGTGGTTTTCTGAAGTTTTCCTGAGCCCATTTGGTGACATCTTTTACACCAGGGGTCACCAACTCCGGTCCTCAAGGGCGCCTATCCAGCCTGTTTTAGGTGCAGCCCTGCAACAACACACCTGATTCAAATGATCAGCTCATCAGGAAGCTCTATTAAGGCTGATAGCGATCCTGATTATTTGAATCGGGTGTGTTGCAGGGGGGATACATCTAAAACAGGCTGGATTGGCGCCCTTGAGGACCGGAGTTGGTGACCCCTGCTTTACACACTCATGTCGGTTTTGAAGGCAGTGCCGTCTGAGGGATCGAAGGTCAGGGTCATTCAGTCTTGGTTTCCGGCCGTGGCGCTTACATGCAGTGATTTCACCAGATGCTCTGAACCTTTTGATGATATTATGGACCGTAGATGTTGAAATCCCTAAATTCCTTGCAGTTTTGCTTTGAGAAATGTTCTTAAACTGTTCAACTATTTTCTCACGTAGTTGTGGACAAAGTGGTGAACCTCGCCCCATCCTTGCTTGTGAATGACTGAGCATGTTTGGGTAGGCTCTTTTTATACCCAATTATGGTACCCACCTGTTCCCAATTAGCCTGATCACATGTGGGATGTTCCAAATAGGTGTTTGAGCTTTTCTCAGCTTTCTCAGTATTTTTTGCCACTTTTCCCAACTTCTACTGGATGTGTTGCAGTTTTCTACGTTCTACGTAATTCTACGTTAATTATTTGGCAAAAAACAATTACCGTGTTTTTCGCACCAAAAGGCGCACTGGATTATAAGGTTCACCCTCATTAAATTTCTTATTTTAGAAATTATTTCATATATAGGGCGCACCGGATTAAAAGGCGCATAAAATAGAAGCTATACTGCAACAAACTGAGGTTGACTTGGGTTGCGGTATGCATCCACTAGCCAATAACCAATGAGCCCTCTGTAAACAATCGCGTTTCTCAAACTATTTCCTATAAATTGATCGGAACTGACTAAAGTTCGATCTAACACATTGGTACTGCTTACTTATGTTTCCCTTCCATATCGATCCGTAAATTTACTCGAAACATTAACGGAGCAGCCTATTTTGAGTTGAAATAGCCTCGTGCGTATAGCTGCTATCATTATAGCATTAGCCACCCGCAAACTCCCATGAGCCTCAGCTCGCAGACTCCCATGAGCCTCAGCAAAGTGTTGTGGCAGCCCCCTGTAAACAATCACGTTTCTCAAACTATCTCCTATAAAATGATCGGAACTGACTAAAGTTCGATCTAACACATTGGTACTGCTTACTTTTGTTTCCCTTCTATATCGATTCGTAAATTTACTCGAAACATTAACGGAGCAGCCTATTTTGAGATGAAATAGCCTCGTGCGTATAAAGTTAAAAAAGCAGCTATCATTATAGCATTAGCCACCCGCAAACTCCCATGAGCCTCAGCTCCGAACATAAACAACAATTTTATCGAACCATCTGTGTCACTCCAAATAATTAAATCGTTTGGAATCTTCGTCCTTTGTGTAAACACCGGCGCTTCTAATCCCGTAAGTGTGTGCGGTGTGCCGCTGATGTCAGTTGCAATTCAACTTGTTCCACAGGCCCATATAACTATATATAAACTATATATCAAACTATAATATAAACAACAATTTTATCGAACCATCCGTGTCACTCCAAATCATTAAATCCATCGAAATCTTCGTCCTGTCACTTAAAAAAAGAAAGAAAAAAAAAGCTGTTGACTCCGGAACTCCATGCGCCGCTGACGTCAGACTCGTCGTCAGTTGCAGCTCCATTTATTCCACAGATCTAAGTATATAACTATATTGTAGCATTACCAAAGTACCAGGCAAGACGTGGGTTTGGTAACCGGGTCTCTATTTCACAAAACAAGAGCTCAACATATGAGCCACACAGTGCTATAAGCAAGCGCCCTGGATCGCTCTTCCCGTCCCCATGCTTCCTTCACGGCCGTGCTAGACAATCGGAAACTACTGAAGTCTAACAACATAGACATTGCTACTCTAAATAAACTATATATCAACTAACTATAACATAAATAACAAGTTTATTGAACCATCTGTGTCACTCCAAATCATTACATCTCCTGACTCCGGAAGTCAGTGACTGGAACTCATTGTCAGCGAGGCTCCAATTATTCCACAGCCATAGTGCGCCCTCATGCGTTTTAAAGTGAAAATAAAATGTGAATTGATCAACTACACTTGAAGGTAATGTGTTAATGATCAAGTAAAAATTTGTGAATAATTACACATATAAGTCGCTCCTGAGTATAAGCCGCCCCCCCACCAAAACTATGAAAAAGAAACGCGACTTCTAGTCCGCAAAATACGGTATGTTTTGATAGATCTGATGCCACTGAACTCGTTGAGTGGTTGTAAGCTAAAAAATACTCACAAATGACTGAGTTATCACATCTCAAAAGCAGTGACATTTTTGGGACAAAATTAACGAAAGTCTATTAAAAAAAGAAGAAGAAAAAACAGGGTTAAAATCACCGGCTACAATGTGTACACCATTGGGGTGAGATTGTTGTAATGCATTTATGGTGTCAGACAATAGAGAGCTATGCTAGTGTTAGCATCGGGTGGAATGTAAGCAGCAGTGTTATCTCCCTGGGCAGGTACAATGGCCGTGATTTAACACAAATGTACTCTGTCCAATGACCAATGTGTGCGTGTGTAATTACTTATGTGTAACCGGTTCTTGTGCACGTACACACACAGACTGTTAGAGTGGTGCTCACTCTAACTTATTTTGCAAGAACCACATGGGAGACAATTAAGTCTTTTTGGGCACCTGCAGGCGGAGAGTCAATTCGTCGCTGTGCATACAGCGATGATCGAATGACGTCTGACTCTCTCCTCCTGCATGAGCATTTTTATTAAGAGAAACAGGGTGGGGGTGACAGTGGACTGGATAGGGAAGAGAAAACCCTTGACCTCTAGTCAAAGCATAGCAGGGGATGTTTTACGACATTGTGTAGGATGGGACAAGCTAGGTAATTTATTACTGGTTACACACCAACGTAAGCATAAAACTAATCTAGCTAGGTTATTTATTACTGGTTACATACATTCCAACATAATCATACGATCAAGATAGTTTGGAAAACCCTGACATATCCCTCCTGTTTTATCATATGATTATGTCAACCCGATCCACAAACATAAGCAAGAAAATATAAAGAAGAGCAGTAAAAATAATAAAAACACTAATAAAAAAGATCGACAAAAAAACAGAGATGACAGCGGACGGGTCGGGGATCGTGTATGGTGAAACATGACAAAAACAACAAACAATGATAGCAATAACTTCCAGTGAAGATGAGGTTTTTCCTCAATACTCCAGTTCAAACTTAGTGTGTGATCTAAAAACCTGCTGGCCGATGTTAAATCGCAGGAAAAGTCTCACACGGTCCCTCTGCCTTAGGCGACCAGAATGCTATCAATAAAAAACAAAAAAACAAAGCCACGATCCGTTCTGAATGAATTAGGTCCCGTCCAATGGTGCAGCCATGTTGGCAGGAGAGCCCTTACGCCTTGAACTGGCTCTCCCATCCTGGCACACAGCGGTGATGTCCAAAGCTCCCATCCAGTTTCCTCCTGGAGAGCAGTTGTCGTTGATGCATTCGTGGGTCTTGTTTTCTTGGATGAAACACGTGTAGTCCATTCCAGGTAGCCTTTTTGTTTAGGCCACTTGTGGCATCTGTCGTCCTCCAACAGTTACATTGGGATCAATCCAAAAGAGTTCAATCACAGATTCATTTCTGCGAGTCCAGGGCGGTAGGGGTAGCGTCGCTGACGGTGACAGCACGGTGTTGATAACTCCTCCCATGGATGCCATACATTTCGCTTCAGTGACATTCATTGCCTTGGCCTCCAAGTGAACTTGCGTGGAGGAAGGGGGGAGTTTTGAACACACATAACACCCCTCCTGTGTGTGGGCTCTCACAGTGAACTTGACGTACCGGTACCACGTGTTGGTTTCGTATGGGTTTCTGGGGACTCATGACCGGTCCTCAAAGTTCTCATCGTGTGACCATCGTTTTCCACGGTCAACATTATCACTTGGTCTGTTCAGATGAGTCCATAGACCATAGCATGCTCCAACCACAACGCAGCAGAGGATCCACCTGGCATCTGGAGCCCCGTTGCTACTAAGATGACAGGAACACCGAGACATACCCCCGCCTAGCGGAGTTGGGATCGTTGTTCGCAGACTTCGCCACCACCCCGAAATGAGGGGCCCAGCACTCCCTGTAGCTTGCAGTGGCTGAGGTGAATCCAGCTAGGTTGTTCAGCGATCTTCACTAAGGTGGGGGTAGTCAGCAAGACTTGGAATGGTCCCTCCCACCGTGGGCTGACCCAGTTCTTTCTTTTAATGACCTTGATGTAGACCCAGTCTCCTGGATTGATGGGGTTGTCGACCTGTGAGGAGGAAAGATCAGGCGGCAGTAAATTTGCATTGGACATATCTTTCAGTTTGAGGGTCCTGATCATATAAACTGCCATGGACTGTTCTTCATCTGCCCTTTGCAACTCTTGTAGTCAATTGTAATGCCCTTTTCAACGAGGCAGATAGGAGTGTTTGCGGGAAGAGTTTGAGCACTCCCTACTGATTCCTCCTAACCAAACACCGATCATGACAGGGGCTTTCCCATTTATTGCCTCCTGTCTTAAAGGAGATTCCCTTATCCATGCCGTCTTCTTCCTAACACATTCGCACCCACATAGGTTGTGCACATAAACGCACACACCCCGAGCGCGCACCCAAGGCTCAGACAAACGACTACAGCCTGACACAACTTTACAGAGATTACGCACGAACACAGAACACAGACAAAGGGATTCTATACATCTCTCATGTAGCTTCTTTTGATAGAACCTCCTATTGGTAACTGCGTAGCGGACTGTTTAGCATATAATCCCTTACTCAACTCCCTTGCTTCTACTTTTCCATGTCGGTGCAGTTGTAAGTGACCCCTATTGCAGTCAGACCCCTATTGTTAACTGCCGCCTTGTGCGACTCCTATGCATGATTGTGTGAAAGTCAAAAATTGAACGTATCCAACTTTCTGACCACCCAAACTCCACTGTGGGGCAACAAACTTACTATTTTATTGAGTAGGTACATTGAGGAACCTAGCTTCCTCTTGACTGAATTCACTTTAGTCCAAATGTCCTATTCTAAAATGTATATAACTCAACCTCTCCTTCTTGAGCCTGACGAGCCAAAATATCAGATGTTTCCTACCGTTTTAGCCTATTTGTTCTATCCAAATCTGTTCAGTCTCCGATTATAATGCTTTTCTCTGTAGCTCTACGCATTATTTAAATTTTTAACAAATCTCCTCAGTTCTGTCAAACCCAGTGCACAATGAAGCTCCCTTCCACTTTGAGCCAAGCTCCACCAAGTTTGGTAACGCCACAGCAAGGAGTGCGATTTGGTCGTCGGACACTTCAAGTCCATATCTTTTGCAGCACCTCACACTCTCAAGTTGGTGTTCTTTTGTTGTTGCTTCAGAGCCAACCCATCCATCACTCTCGAATGAGTCCATTGTTCAAATGAGTCCATTTTCATCATTGTGAGTTCCTCTGCTTCTCACTGTCTTTTCTCGTCCCCAAGGATGTCGTCTTTTCTCTGGAGTGTACTTGCCCCCCTCCAAGCACAACAACAGTCTTTCCTTGTCCTTGCCAAAGGTCAAAGATGCCTCAAAGCCAGGCACCGTTTTGTAGACGTCCACGGCTGCAGGCAGAGTCTCGGGATCGAGTTTCAGGGATCCTGGCACTGAGAGCGACAGACTGGGACATCAAACTTGTAACCAAATGTAGCTGCTGCTAGTAACGTTTGTTTACCAAACTTCAAATTCTCCTAGTAACAGTGATCTCGTCTTTATGTTGTAAGTCCTGCAACTCATCCTATTTTCGAGCTACGTTCTGTCTCTAGTTCCAATTTAATGGGACAGCACATTGTTTTTTCAGTATCATTATTCAAAATTAACGCATCGAGGTCTGCGTTCGACATCTAGCCCTGATCTATGTCTTGATCTCTCAAACGTTATTACTTGTGTCATGCTTGCTCAAAATGTGACTTAGAATATGGTGTTGTGAATTTCCAATCTCCCTGATCAAATTGGATCCCGCTTCTTAGCTCTTCTTTCTCATGCTCCTGTTAGCCTGCAATTGTCCAAATCAGTAATGTTGTTTTCTTTTAACGGTCTTTCTTTTGAACCTCTAAATCTCTCGTGTTGCTAACCTATCTACACCAGGAAGGGTCTTAAAGAAAGGACCAACAGATTACTCCCAATATCTCCTCATTATTTATGAGTTAGCCTCCCTTTCCTCACTCGGGTGCATATCTTGTCAGTTGTTAATGGAAACCAGATGTCTCGTGCCAATGAGATCATGGACCAAGGCCCAAACAATCCCGCACAAACCTGACCTGAAACATGACCCGGTCACACTTAGGCTTACTTGTGAGATATACATTGCATGATACCAGAATAGAAATTTACCACAGTATGACACTAAATGTATTAGAAAATCCATATGTCGTAAAGTGTTGTATTATTACTATCTTCCACTATCTGTCCTATTCACTCCCTCCTTCTGAGGCTTGGCAACGCCCATGCCTCACACCTTGACAAACATTCTGGGAGAATGTGTTCTTTACTACATATGATTCCATCATCAATTAATTTGATTTTCTTTCCAAAACGCTTCTCAATTTCCCAGTTCACACATCTTCTGGATGTGTTACTGGTTCTCCAGTTTTTTCTCTTGTTAATTATCAATCCAAAAGCTAAGTTTTTCTTTTTAGCATTTAACTTACTCAAAATCACTCTTTCATCAAAGTCGCTCTACTAATTTTCCATAGTAGTCGCCAACAACTTCAACCATTCAACCTGTATTTTCCTTTCATTCAGGGAATCATTCATCAATGCTCATTTGCATCTCACACACAGTCTCCAAAAAGGAGTCTTTGGTCTCAATTCATCCAAGCTCACCACACAACATTCATATACCATCTTCAACTCAAGGTTCCTGATAGAACAATCCATCAATCCAAAAAAACTCAACTCATAAAAACTACTGGCAAATTAATCTGAATTTTTTCTTTGTTTTTAAATTTAAAGAACTCAATCTCTCAGATTTAGCTTGCATATAGAAGTTTGTATAACTTTATAACATCATCAATCAATTATTCCTATTAAATGTAGCATTGCAATGTCGTAAATTCACAATTTTGCTTCTTCCAATTCCTGAAAGCATGTTCCGTCGTTTCTTTTTCAAATTTCTCATGAGGGCTCGACACTTAACATGCACTAGTGTGGATCAATTTCTGCTCGCAAACACATTTCTCTCTTTTCCTCTCATTTTTATCTTTCCAAATCGTTTCTGTTCTGCGGTGCAAATTGGATAGACCACAGTCTAGCAAATTTCTTTACACTAAATGTTTAGCCAATTTTCATCATTTTAACACACATGCACAGCTCTCGTGCGCGAAAGGTAGATCCCAGCACCAATGATTCGTCACAGGCTGGCCATTTCCTGTGGTCGATCATGAGCTGGTCCCTCCCACGCACACGAGGACAGCACATTCTAACTTTTTATTTATCTTCTAGAAGCAAGTTGCATTTATTTACCACTTGATTTGCAAATTTTAACTTTTCTGTACACACACAATTTGATCTCTGGTCATTGGGCATACAAACAGCATTGTCATACTTCTTGTATGGACAGGAGCTCTAATAATCCAAAAAATGTTCTAATAATCTGACAATGACATGTTTTGCTGTCATATGGGCATCTATTCTTTCTTTCTCTGTATTAGCATGAGGGGTCAAAGTAGAGGAAGCTTGTCATGCTGTAAATGTGACTTTTCCTCTGCCTCTTCCACCGCCCTTTGATTGGCACCGCTTTTTTTTTCTTTTTCTTTCTAAAACACTCTCTTGACCAGTGTCCACGTTTCCCACAGTTCCAACAGTTGTCAGAATCTGATGGGGGTTTTGAATTATACGGCGGCCTGCGGCCTTGTTGGTCTCTAACTCTTCCTCTGCCACTTTGGGAACTTTGGAAGAAGATTGTTGTATCTTCATCTAGATCATTACCATCATCATCTAGATGAAATACATCAGAACTTTTGCCTTTTTTTTAAGCAGCCTCATCACTTTTCACCTTTCTATTTATTTATTTTTTTCACATTTCAACTTTCCTTGTACTTAATACTTTTTCTTCCACTTCGGCATGTATTGCATACAATTAAGAAATCTACTCGCCATGAACTTCTCATCTCCTTCTAGAGCTAGAGATTTATCGTTCCTTTTTCCCATCTTAATTTTTAGTTTTTCCAGTTTTTCTTTCCAATCTTTTTTTCTTTTCTTTGAGGATCCTCAATGCAGGTTTAAATTGACCTTTCAACAAATTCTCTTTCTAGTCAATTTATCCTACCAGACACACTCTCAACCACACAAACACCAGCGCTTTGTATTTTTAGGCCTATCCAGGATGGGTGTAAAACCCTCCAACACCGCTTGGAGGAACGGACAGAAAAAAAGAATCTACGCCCTTCTTCAATTAGGAAAAAGAAACTCTGTTCTTTCTTAGCCCGCTCCTTCCACTGGGACTTGAACCCAAGCTGTTCTTTGGCCGGAGAAACGTACAAAGAAATATCTACACCCTTCTTTGATTAACAAAAAAGAAGCTCCGTGTTTCTTAGCACGTTCCTTCCACTGGGACTCTAACCCAAGCCAGATCCCTCAGCTTGGAAGAACAGACAAAGAAGAATCTACGCACTTCTTCGATGAACGAAAAAGAAGCTCTGCTTTTCTTAGTCTGTTACTTCCCCTGGGACTCGAACCCAAGCTATATTCCGTGCACCTCTACCTTTTACGCGTTTCACAACACAATCACACAACTTTAGGGCGTTAACTTACTTGTCCCCTGGTTCGTTGCACTGCCGGGTCCCGTCAATCCACCTCTGTCAGACGAAGGCAGACCTAAGATGCTGGCCCAGTGAAGAATTTCCTTCCCAGGTCTTTCTTTACCAGGTCCTCCTAATGGACGCTGGCCCGTCGACGGTGTGCAGCGTGTCGTCCTCCGTCAGCCAGATGGCGGGTATGAGAGGTCCCGGGTTTCGGCACCAAAATGTTAGAGTGGTGCTCACTCTAACTTATTTTGCAAGAACCACATGGGAGACAATTAAGTCTTTTTGGGCACCTGCAGGCGGAGAGTCAATTCGTCGCTGTGCATACAGCGATGATCGAATGACGTCTGACTCTCTCCTCCTGCATGAGCATTTTTATTAAGAGAAACAGGGTGGGGGTGACAGTGGACTGGATAGGGAAGAGAAAACCCTTGACCTCTAGTCAAAGCATAGCAGGGGATGTTTTACGACATTGTGTAGGATGGGACAAGCTAGGTAATTTATTACTGGTTACACACCAACGTAAGCATAAAACTAATCTAGCTAGGTTATTTATTACTGGTTACATACATTCCAACATAATCATACGATCAAGATAGTTTGGAAAACCCTGACACAGACCACCCCTTCTGCTCTTACCGGAGTCTCTGTTGCGTTCCCATCGATATAGTGAGCAGCCTGCTAGCTGTACAGTCTGGTCCGGGACCCGTGAGTTTAGCCACGTTTCCGATATGACAGACACACAACAGTCTCGGGCGTGGCGAGTTCCCTCCATGAGCAGATGCATCTCATCCATTTTGTTGATTAGGGACCGGGCATTTGTGACAAACATACTGGTTTATGTGGATTCCTCCTTAGCCCACCGGAGTGGCAGCCCCGCTTTTGTTGCCTTCTCTGCCTCCGGCATCTTCTAGCTCCAATAACAGTCCACAAAGGGCCCGGTGTTCTGGCTATCTCGTTCGGGATGTTGTACATGTGGTGGAAATCCTCAGAAAGGTTAGGGAACTTGGATGTTATCTGGTCCAAGACATTCAGTAAGTCCTGGCAATTGGAGTTGAGCGAGTTGACGTACACGAAACAAAAGATTAACAAAACAAACATGGAGCTGCGAGCCACTGCGTCTGTGCACACTGCCATCATAACATAAAGCCAGGGTGGTAGTAGAAAATGCCTTTGGCTGTCTTAAAGGAATATGGCAACAGTTGAAATGTAATGATTGTGACGCTTGCTAAATTAATGATTGACTTGCTGTGCCCTTCACAATGTTTGTTTGTCATCTTTTAATGAAGGTTACAGTCATCAGGTTGTTGAAGATTGTGGTTTGTAGGTACAATTTGCTCTGGTGCAAATTCTGAATTCAACACATAATTAGGGGTACGACGAATAGTGAAAATAAAAGGATGTCACTAAATGTCTTTAAGTCTGCATTAATTTTTCCAACACTATTTCTTCATTATTAACCCATCCACAGAATTACTTATATCAAGATGACATCCTATTGACTGGTTGATGTACTTGAGTAATGTGGGTTCCTACAGGTTTCTTCTTGTTATCCATAACAGTCCCAAGATATTAATAATTTTCCACTTTATAGCTGCTTACAGCGCTTTTTAGAGTCTCTTATTCCGCTGGTCCATCATCACTTCAGGGATGTTTTGTATGATAAGTAGAAATGTGATCTTATGCTTTCTCTCACAGGTGACTAGAAACATGAGCCAGGTGACCAAGGCGCTTGACAAAGCTCTGAACTCAATGGATCTTCAAAAGGTCTCTGCTGTCATGGATAAGTTTGAAAGCCAAGTTCAGAATCTTGATGTCCACACCTCAGTAAGTGACTGCAGCCTCTGTACATCCGCTTGCATCTTGTTCTGTGTCGTCAAGTATTTGGTGTGCTTTGAACTGTCTTTGTAGACATTCTACTGAAGGCATATGAGGACATAGTATAGTCATGTGTAGTTCAATTTGTGTTTGTTTTACCAACACAAGGTAATGGAGGATTCCATGAGCTCTGCAATGACACTGACAACACCACAAGAACAGGTGGATGACTTGATCCACCAAATAGCAGAGGAAAGTGGCCTGGAGGTGATGGACCAGCTCAGCAAATTGCCCGCAGGAGCCACCTCAGTGGGTGCAGAGACTTCACGCAGCCAAGAGAAGGAAGACCAGCTTTCTAGACGGTAAGGGCTACACACCATTAGGTAACTAAACGAAGCATGGTTGTATATTCATTACTTCTATCCAGGGCTGTGGACTCGGTTCGGACTCGGGGACTCTGACTCGGTCGGACTCGGTCATTTTTGCCGGACTCGGAATCGGACTCGGTGCTGATTTTGACCGAGTCCACCGAGTCCGACAATAAAAAAAAAGAGGCAAGACGCAGCCAGAGAGTGTCAGGTTACAGTCAGCGCGGTAGGAGTTGGAAGAAGCAGTAAAAACTCCACCAAACTCGTCGTAATGACCCGTGATATATGTTATATCCTTACTATTTTCCAGGTTCTTAGATAGCAAGAATAGGTCGGACAACGACGTGAATGATAACTGCTTTATTCCTTACTCACAGTGCGTTCACAGGGCGTACCAGAACAACACAGAATGCCCATCCCACTTCCGGGGTTTTTCTACTACGGAATTTGAGTTAGCCCAAAATACACAACATCTCTTCCCCTCTTACAATGAACGTGCTATATGCATGAACAACATAGTCTTATGCACCTATAACTTGACATCTTCAAGATCTATCAATAACTACCATTAAACAATTATCATATATGGTCCAGACAATTATGACAATAATATTCCCATGAAACCTTAACTTTTGGTGAGGGTGGACTACCTCGAATTATACCGAATTATAGCGAAAAACCGATGTCGTACGGCGTCAACACTATGTTGTTTTCAATAAAAACATGAAGAACTCACGTTTGCGTCAGTCAATTTTAATTTTTATAAAGGATTATTCTCATTTGATGTCTTTAAATTCATCCGCGTTCTGCCATTGAAGCGGGGTGCATTCAAAGACCAGTCGTACAGACGGAAACGTTTTGTGATCAAATCTTTCATAACGAGAATGATTTGAGTGAATTGATTTGAATGAAATTGAGAAGAAATTTCAGTTCTGAAGGCTCCTTTTGTCCCAAGCAAAGTGACAGATGGTGGGGAGGGGGGATAAAAATTGTAAAATCAATTCACTCAAATCATTCTCATTATGAAAGATTTGATCACAAAACGTGTGTGGCTTTTTCTTAAATGAACACGTTTGACATTGCTATCGTGTCAGCTTTTAATTATATTGCGCTGTCATGTTAAAGCAAATTAATAAATGCAACAATATTAATTTGCTTTGAAAATACCTGAGTAATAAAATAAAATGGATGGATGGATGAATGATGATCACAATTAAGTATAAAGTCTCCTTTGTAATATATACTCCTTGTAGCCTGTACGCAAAAAGAGGAGTTTCTTTGCATCGAGGTTTATGCAAAGAGCTCACGTAATTATATTGTTGCGTTTTGGTGAAGTGAATGAGTGTTCCGTCTGTACGACTGGTCTTTGAATGCACCCCGCTTCAATGGCAGAACGCGGATGAATTTAAAGACATCAAATGAGAATAATCCTTTATAAAAATTAAAATTGACTGACGCAAACGTGAGTTCTTCATGTTTTTATTGAAAACAACAGTGCTGACGCCGTACGACATGGGTTTTTTGCTTTCCAAATAAGGGGTCGTCACTAATTATTTGTGTTTAGATAAATGTCTGAGCTATAATGGTGTAATTAATGATTAAAACTTGAAAGTATCTGTTTATTGTATTCGTTTATATGTTTAATAAAGACAAAGCCATCACAAAACTGTTGTAATTATTTAGATTTTGATCTAAATTAGCCTTGAATAAAGACTAAGCAGTCACATGAATTAACTGAAAAAATGGACAGCCGGACTCGGACTCGGACTCATGGTCAAGAGGCCGGACTCAGACTCGGACTCGGTGCAAAAATCCGACCGCGTCCACAGCCCTACTTCTATCTGCCTGTCATGTTACACATGTATCAGTAGGTACATGTAACAATAGCCCTCTGTGTGACGTGACCTTACCATGATAGAGGGACTTGTGTCCCAATGATTCCGGGAGTTAAAGTGTCTGGGGCTTTATGCCCCTAGCAGCGTCACCCAAGGCAAACAGATCCTAGGTGAGGGACCAGACAAAGCACAGTTCAAATGACCCCTAAATGAACCTAGTTTTCCCATCCCGGGCGTGGGTCACTGGGGCCTCCACAGGCCTGGAGATGGGACTCGGTGGCGAGCGCTAAGGGCACAGCCCAAAAAAAGCAACGTGGGTCCCATGGACTCACCACCTAGGGGAGGGCCAAAAGGGTTGGGTGCCTTGTGACCTGGGCGCCAGCCAAAGGCGGGGACCTTGGTAGTCCAATACCTGGCTACGAAGCTACAGTGCTGGCCAAAGGTATTGGCACTGCCGCTATTCTGTCAGATAATGCTCAATTTCTTCCAGAAAATGATTGCAATTAAAAATGATTTGGTATTATTATCTTCATATGTTTTGCTTGCAATGAAAAGACACAAAAGAGAATGGGAATAGAGTCAAATCAATTCTCATTTTACACAAAATTCCAAAAATGGGCCAGACAAAAGTATTGGCACCCTTAGCCTAATACTTGGTAGCTCAACCTTTAGACAAAATAACTGAGAACAATCGCTTCCGGTAACCACCACTGAGTTTCTTACAATACTCTGCTGGAATTTTAGACCATTCTTCTTTGGCAATCTGCTCCAGGTCCCTGAGATTTGAAGGGTGCCTTCTCCAAACTGCCATTTTGAGATCTCTCCACATGTTCTATGGGATTCAGGTCTGGACTCATTGGTGGCCACTTTAGAAGGCTCCGGTGCGTTCTCTCAAACCATTTTCTAGTGCTTTTTGAATGTGTCTGGGGTCATTGTCTTGCTGAAAGACCCATGACCTCTTAGGGAGACCCAGTTTCTCACACTGGGTCCTACATTACGCTGCAAAATTTGCTGGTAGTTTTCAGACTTCATAATGCCATGCACACAGTCAAGCAGTAGCAAAGCCACCCCAAAACATCAGGGAACCTCCGCCATGTTTGACTTTTGGGACCAAGTTATTTTCTTTGAAGGCCTCGTTTTTCCTGTAAACTCTGTGTTGATACCTTTTCCCAAATAGCTCTATTTTTATCTCATCTGACCAGAGAACCTTCTTCCAAAACGTTTTTGCCTTTCTCAGGTAAGTTTTGGAAAATTCCAGCCTGGGTTTTTTATGTCTCTAGGTCAGAAGTGGGGTCTTCCTGGGTATCCTACGATTGACACTGTTTTCAACGCCGATGGATACTATGGTTCCAAACCCTCGGACTGCAGGACAGCTTGAACTTGTTTGGATGTTAGTCGAGGTTCTTTATCCACTATCCGCACAATCTTTCGATGAAATCTCGTCAATTTTTTCTTTTCTGTGTACAAACTGGATTCGGTTGAAGTTGGGAAATTGTGTAAAATGTAAATAAAATCAAAATACAACAATTTGAAAATCCTTGTCAACCCCTATTCAATTGAATACACTACAAAGAGACCATATTTAATGTTCAAACTGATAAACTTAATTGGTTTTTGCCAAATAATAATTAACTTCGAATTTCATGGCTGCAACACTTCCAGTAGAAGTTGGGAAAGGTGGCAAAAAATACTGAGAAAGCTGAGAAAAGCTAATCAAACACCTATTTGGAACATCCCACATGTGATCAGGCTAATTGGGTACCATGATTGGGTATAAAAGGAGCCTCCCCAAACATGCTCAGTCATTCACAAGCAAGGATGGGGCGAGGTTCACCCCTTTTGTCCACAACTGCGTGAGAAAATAGTTGAACAGTTTAAGAACAACATTTCTCAAAGCAAAATTGCAAGGAATTTAGGGTTTTCAACATCTACGGTCCATAATATCATCAAAAGGTTCAGAGCATCTGGTGAAATCACTGCACGTAAGCGCCACGGCCGGAAACCAAGACTGAATGACTGTGACCTTCGATCCCTCAGACGGCACTGCCTTAAAAACCGACATGAGTGTGTAAAGCAGGGGTGTCCAAACTACGGCCCGCGGGCCAGTTTTTATTGGCCCGCAGCAAAGAAGAAGTACTGGGCAGGCTAACGAGTTAGCGGAAATATGCTAATTCGCGATCGTGCTAACACGCGCAAACGGACCTCTAAAGGAAATTAAACGAACATTTGGAGCAATACTACATTGTTGTAAAGGTTCGACACGTGATCATTCATTTCTCTTGTTAGGAGACACACTTACATCGCCAATGACTCCTGTACCACTGTAACCGACATATGTACAAGAACCTAAAAAAGGAAGTGGTATCGCCTGAAAACGGCCTTCAAAATAAATCACCCTACCTCAAATCAAAGCATGGCTGAATAACATAAATAACATGGAGAATTCTTAACACAAACTGTAAATATGTTTTTAGAACAACTTTTTTTATTATACATTTTTTTATAACAAGGTAGAAGTGTACATACTGTAAATATGTTCTTAGAACTCTTTTATTATTATAACAATTTTCTATAACAAGGTACAACACTGTAAATATGTTTTTAGAACTCTTATTATAATCTGAGACTCTATCAGACTAAACATGCGAACACAAACGACCAGCTAACAGGGAGTGACCGCGCTGATAAAGTGAAGCCGCTCCAAGCTGAACTGGCATCACAACAGCGATTCTTCACACGGGACTGAGTCAAAAATAAATATTACTAAAGCAAGCTACGAAGTGGCCATGTTAAGACTGTTGATGTTATGGACCTGTAGACCTGACACAAACTATTATTTTCTGAAAGATAATGTACCGTAATTTTCGGACTATAAGTCGCGGTTTTTTTCATAGTTTGGGTGGGGGGGCGACTTATACTCAGGAGCGACTTATATATGTTTTTTTTCCCCAAAATTTTCAAAAAAAATAAATAAAGTGAAACCGCGATAAACGAACCGCAATGTAGCAAGGGATTACTGTAATTTGAATTTCAAGTGACGACAGCAGCGCGACGTCGCGTCAGCAGCAGCTCCGTCGAGTCAATCCTTGTCCTTTATGTAAACAACCGCCGCGCTGCTGACGCGGCGTCGTGCTGCCTCGTCGTTATTCCACAGATCTACTATATATGGTCAGCAGCGCGACCGCGCGTCAGCAGCGCGGCGGTTGTTTACATAAAGGACAAAGATTGACTCGACGGAGCTCTCTTTCACTTCCGTGGATTGAAGTCGGGGGCCGGCGCTCGGCCGGGTGGCTGTCCAGGGACGGTGGATGGGGCTCGGACAATGCTTTTACGCACGCCCGGTCCTACTCTACCGAGCTGTCTTTCACCTCCGTGGTTGGAAGTCGAGGGCCGGCGCTCGGCCGGGGACGGTGGATGGGGCTCGGTCATGGCTTTTACGCACGCCCGGTACTATTCTATGGAGCTCTCTTCCATTTCCGTGGCTGGAAGTCCACGCCGCCACACGCCTGTAAGTTTGTTTTGTTAAATAAAGAGCCGTTTACCAAACCCACGTCTTTCCTTGAACTTTGTTAACGCTACAATATAGTTATATAGTAGATCTGTGGAATAACGACGAGGCTGACGTCGGGGCGCACGCGCGGCGATGTTGACAAAGGACGAGGAATTTGATCGATGGATTTAATGATTTAGAGTGCACAGATGGTTTGATAACATTATTGCTTATATAATAGTTATTTGATATATAATTTATATATCGTTATATGGGCCTGTGGAATATTTTGAAATGCAACCGCCATCAGCTGCGCGCACCCGGCCGGCATTGTTGACATAAAGGACGATCGATTGATTTAATGAATTGGAGTGACACAGATGGTTTTATAAACGTGTTATTTATGTAATAGTTTTTTGAATAACTCTGAATTTTACGTGAGGGCCGTTCTCAGCTCTTAGTTTGTGTTTGTCACGTTAGCATACCTATCGTTTAGCCTGTTGTTGCTCGTTCATGACTTTCTTGGTGTTGGATTTTGTCGAATAAATTGCCCCCCAAAATGCGACTTATACTCCGGAGCGACTTATATGTTTTTTTTCACTTTTTTGGGCATTTTATGGCTGGTGCGACTTATACTCCGGTGCGACTTATAGTCCGAAAATTACGGTAAATGACAAGAGCAAAATTCACTAGTTTTAAGTTTTAATAATAACAGACAACTTTGCATTACTTATAACTCCCGTTTAAAATGTTCGTGAGGCAAAAGTAATTTTAAACTCATGTAAATTTAAGGTATTTCATACAGTTTGTTCAATGTTATCTGACTCTTCAGATATGAATGAAAGGCAGAATTTGTGTTTTTAGAGTTGTTCACATCTGCCTGAGTGACTCATATTTGGTTATTTTGTCATTTGAAAAATAAAGACAATTGTGACAATGAAATTTGTTTTATAACAGTGTGTATTTGCATGACATTTTTGTAGTTAAAAAATGTCCGAAAAAACTATTGGCCCCCGGGCCCCTTCACTTTATCAAATCTGGCCCTCCTTGCAAAAAGTTTGGACAGCCCTGGTGTAAAGGATATCACCAAATGGGCTCAGGAAAACTTCAGAAAACCACTGTCAGTAAGTGCAGTTCGTCACTACATCAGTAAGGGTTAAAACTCTACCATGCAAAACAAAAGCCGTTTATGAACAACACCCGGAAACGCCGCCGGGTTCTCTGGGCCCGAGCTCATGTAAAATGGACTGATGCACAATGAAAAAGTATCTGATGAGTCCACTTTTCAAATTGTTTTTGGAAACACTGGAAGTTGTGTCCTCCGGACCAAAGAGTAAGCGGATCATCCGGACTGTTATCAACGCAAAGTTCAAAAGCCAACTTCTGTGATGGTATGGGGGTGCATTAGTTCCCATGGCATAGGTGACTTACATTTCTGTGAAGGCAACATAAATGCTGAAAAGTACCGTATTGGCCCGAATATAGACGATGTTTTTTGCATTGAAATAAGACAAAGAAAAAGTGCGGGTCGTCTTACATTCGGGGTCTAGACAATATAACCATTCACAACACTAGATGGCAACAGATACCTTTAAAGCGAAGTTCACCCCGCCTTACGTCTCGCGTGAGTTACCTCAGCTTATCGCGATTGTTGGAGCTTGTGCGTGTAAGTTAAAGGTTGCAGGTATCGACTACCGTTTTTTTCCATGTGTAATGCGCCCCCATGTATAATACGCACCCTAAAAATGGCATGCCGATGCTGGAAAAAAGCCTGTACCCGTGTATAATACGCACCCAAATCTTGACTCCTACTTAAGTCCGTAAACGTAAAATTATTTCAGAAAAAAGATCATCTTTGGGAACAACCGGATGTTATTCTGCCGGTCAGTATCACTGCGCATGCGCTAGCAAACTCGATAGCGAAGAAATGTTTCGGATTTGTGTAGGGTACATTGTGGCAGCAAACGAGCAGGTGATCGAGCAAGCGTCTGATACGAGAGCATTGTGTTCGTATGGAGCGTGTTTGAAGTGAACAGCAGAGAAGAAAGGAACAAGGCAAAGTGTTGTGAAATAAAATATTACCTGTAATACGCATTTAGGTAGAGAACTGAACTCTCGCTCTTTATATAGCTGACGTGTCTTGCGCAACCGTTCTGCGCATCTGTAATGGCGGCCTCCGTATGATATCCGGTTTGCGATGGAGATTAAAAAACAAACAATATTTGACAATAACACACCATCAAGGATTGCATCATCGCATCAAACGATGTGTCGTCAATTATGAATTTTACTGACTAAGTGTGTTGGGCAGGATGGCTGAATGTGATGCGCGATTGACAACAAACAAGAAGAAAGGTGATTTCAAGTTTTATTTCGAGGGAGATTTTCTTCTTCAAAATAATAACAGCAATAAATAATATTCAATTCAAAGTAATCAGCAACATGAACTCAGGAGCACAATATATAAAAGGTTTTAACCGACAAAACAAAAATGAAAAAAACAATTTGTGCTCAAAATGAGCCAGCATGACTGAGCCTATATCCACGGCTGCAGGTAGTATCAGTTCTTCTGCAACGGCGTGTTTTTTTCTTGCACTGAGCAATTTGGTGCTGCTTTATATGATGCTTACAGTGCTTGTTGATTGACTGAAGTAGCATTCACAAAGTGAAATGATTGTTGGCAATATTCAGACCGTTTTCGCTGAAAAACCTCAAGCATCTTATCAGCGTGATTGGGGTGCAATGACTTTATAAGTGCCGCCTTAATTTATTTGGCTTCATACTGTCTGCTGCCAACATGGTCAGTAAGGCACAGTAAACACACCGGTCTTTCCTCGTCTCCCATCGTAGTCACACTGAAGCCGAGCGCTTCGGCGCGTCGTCATATTTCCTTGTCTTAGCTTTCGTGTGACTCTCAATTCTCTTATCTCCGTCTCTCTCCGCCGTTCTTTTCAATATTTTTCCATGGTGTCCCACTGCACTTTTTATCGCCTGCTCTGTGCTGTGTGTTCGTATGTTCCGTGCGCTCTACACTGTAGACTCTACAGTGTAGACTCTACAGCAGGGGTCACCAACACGGTGCCCGCGGGCACCAGGTCGCCTGTGAGGACCGCATGAGTCGCCCACAGGACTGTTCTAAAATTCGCTCAAATAGCAACACTTGTCAGTGAGCTGCATCTATTTACAGTCGAACCTCGGTTTTCGAACGTCCCGGTTCTCGAACAAATCGGAATTCTAACAAAAAATTCGAGATTTTTTTGCTTCGGTTGTCGAGCAAAATTCGGAGGTCGAACCTCGCGAGATGAGCCGGGAGGACCCGAGAAAACCCGACCGCGCGGCCCGGATGCCAACTGACTCCGTTGGTAATAATAACACATAGTGAAAGCCAAATTGAGCAAATTGGCTATTTCAGAAGTGTGTGTCAAACTGGTAGCCCTTTGCCTTAATCAGTACCCAGGAAGTAGCTCTCGGTTTAAGAAAGGTTGGTGACCCCTGCTCTACAGTGTAGAGCGACTATTCCTTGCGCACACTCTTCCAGTGATACCGCCACTCCCACCTACTGCAGTGGATGTCTCATCACACTTTAATCTAGTACAGCCAAAAGAAAAGCATGTTCCCTGGTGTCACACCCGCCCCCCTTGGTATCGCACCGGGCGCGCCCCACTATTTGAGAAGCACTGGAACCGTTACGCGCAGTTAGTTATGTAATGTGTGCCGTCTACGAGTGTTGTGTGACGTAAGAAGTTGAGCGTTGACTTGCTGTATTTCTGTCTGTTGCAGAACCACACACACACACACCCCACAAACCACACACACCGTTCACACAATACATTTTTGCCCGTTTGCCTGAATGCCCCTATGAGCCACAGTGCCTGTTACTTTTTTGCCAATAATTCAGTAAAGCAATCAAAACTGAACCACGTCTTCCCTCCTGTGTTCTGACCGACACCCGGGGGCGAAAAGAGCATAACCATCCGAGCCAACCCCCTATACAGTTCTCAGGCTCCCCAACAATAGCGGTAGTAGTTTGCATTATTTTATTGCAATAGTTTTCCTTATTCAGATTTGTTTCAAGACTACAGTTAGTTAGACTTCACTTTGGTGGTTAATGCAGTTGTTGCAATTTTGTTGTTTTATCACGGTAGATTGGTTTATTTACATTTCAAAAACCAGAAGCCATTCATTTACAAATGTGATTGCACTTTAGCTTACATATTTAAATGTTCAGATATTAAGATGTGATAGACAGTTTTTGCTTGATTTGAATGAGGCAAAATAACATACTTTTTCTCTCGAATATATTGTTATAATCATTTGTTTCACATGTACTCATTATTTTCTGTATAAAAATTAAATTTGGTGTTCGAAAAGTATTTTCTTCAAACTTGAGTCAAAAAGTCTTCTTTCAAACTTGAGTCTTGAAAAAGAGGGGGTCGTCTTATAATCAGGGTCGTATTATATTCGGGACAATACGGTACATACAGATTTTGGAGCAACATGTGCTGCCGTCCAAGCGACGTCTTTTTCATGGACGCCGCTGCTTATTTCAGCAAGATAATGCTAAGCCACATTCTGCATGTGTTACCGTGGCTTCGAAGTAAAAGAGTCCAGGTTCTCCCCTGGCCCGCTTGCAGTCCAGACCCGTCTCCCATTGAAAATGTGTGGCGCATTATGAAGCGTAAAATACGACAGGGAAGACCCCGGACTGTTGAACAACTGAAGCGGTTCGTCAAGCAAGAATGGGAAAAAATTCCACATGAGAAGCTAAGAGAATTAGTCTCCTCTCTTCCAAAACGTTTATTGAGTGTTATTAAAAGGAAAGGTGATGTAACGAAGTGGTAAACATGCCCTTTCCCAACTTCTACTGCACGTGTTGCAGCCATGTAATTCTAAGTTAATTATTATTTGAAAAATAAAATAAAGTTTGAGTTTGAGCATTAAATATGTTGTCTTTGTAGTGTATTCAGTTGATTATAGGTTGAAAAGGATTTTCAATTTTATTTTTATTTACATTTTGTAAATTGCCAATGAAGGTGGCGGTAGATGTTGCTGTTGCCTACATGCTGCAGCACTATCTCTCTCCCCTGGATGAGGGAAAAGGGGCTATGAGGATTACTTTATTGGATTTCTCTAGCGCCTTTAACACCATTCAGCCATGGTCCTGAGAGACAAAATGTTGGTGATGGGCGTGAGCTCACACCTGAGGGCACGGATCATAGACGGGCAGACCTCAGTATGTGCGCATTTAGGTCAGGCACGGTGAGGAGCAGCGTGGGAGGACCTCGGGGAACGGTACTCTCCCTTCCTAGTCACCCTTTACACCTCTGACCTCCAGTACAACTCTGAGTACTGCCACTTGCAGAAGTTTGCGGATGAAACTGCAATTGTTGGCTGTATTAGAGATGGCCAGGAGAAGGAGTACAGGAGCCTGGTCCGGTGCTTCGCCAGTTGGTGTGGCTCCAACCACCTGCACCTAAACCGTCTACGCATTGTACAGCACCGTCACCTAGTAGTAGCTTCAGTGACAGGCTGTTGTCACTATCTTGCTCCACGGAAAGCTGAGGGGATCATTTCTCCACCATGCCGTGAGCCTTTTTAACTCGACACAGGGGATAGGGGCGCCTTCACGGTCATGATCTTGGGTTGGCAAATTATGTTGTTTATTCATATGGTGACATTTTCATCTGCTGCTTATTCATTTATTTAGTTGCGGGTATCTATTGCATCTTCTGCACATCTATTCTCTCTAATTTTGTTTGTCGTGACCGATGTTTATATTGTCTTTTTATTTCTCTATTTAATGTTAATTATTAATTCATAATATTTTGCATGTTTTACAATTTATGTAACTACTGCATATCTGTTCTTTAACCTCTCTTGTGTGCCCACTTGGATGTGGATACTGCTGGTGACTGAATTTCCCGCCGGGGATCAATAAAGCATCTGTCTATCTATCAATCGATCGCTCTCGAGCTATTGAGCTTCTAGCATGTAGCGATAGTTGCCACTTGTTATATAATTGTGTGTGAACTTGAGTTTGTGCTAATTGACGTGTTTTATAGTACTGGTTGGGCAACTTTGGTTTAAGTTGGATGATGAGTTTTGTAAAACCAGACAGAATTATGAGTTAATTTGGGATCTGGATGCAAACTAGAAACATAAAAAACTAAAACAATTCACATAGATAAAACAAACTAAAATAATGGGCCACACGTAATTCAAAGCAACTTTAACCTACATTTTCAAACATGAAACGTGTATGACGATGAAAACGATAAATATCTGCTGACAAATAAATCTAAAAGGGGAAAAGGAGATTTTAGTCTAAGAGTAAACTAAAATGACAGTTTTTGTTGACTAAATCCATATGAATAAAATTAGTTTTTGTTTGATACAATAAAGACTAAAGTTCTTGACTCAATTAAGACATGACATAAATGGGATTAGATTCATAAAATGTGATAAAAATTAACAAGTGTGATTCAAACCGGACTAAAACTGAGACAAAATAGAAAAATCGCTGATGAAAGTAACACTAACCGAAAGGCAGCTATGACAGCGGGTCATATAGAATTTCCCCCCCAGCCAGCTGGCCTCGCACCGGCGTTCGGCTCATTCCAGGCCACAGTTCTCACTCAAGCCGCGAGCAAGCGCACCAGCACTGGCCACTCCCCCAACCGGTGTACTCACTCGACAGTGAGACCAAGAGGCCCCCTCATCCACTTTGCCACACACCCCACCGCCATGTTACAACTGCCATCCCCTCCTGTCCACCCACTGCGACGAAAGCTTAGTGGCTGACCCACAAGCCTACAGGGCGGGCCTTACGGTTAAGTGGCTCTTGTCTCAAATAAAGTCTTGCAAGTTTAAGTACACTAGAATTTGTAACCTAAACTTTGTACGATAGCAAGGACTCACTATTGAGATTTTCCTTACCTGCGGTCGCCATAGTAGTTGTGAAAAGCGCTCATGGCATGTCAAAGTCAGCTTTGTCATCAATTTCTTCATATGTCCCAGACATACAAAGGAATTTAAATTACGTTCCTCATTATCCCACGGTGATAACGAGACATAGACACCAAGTAACAATAAAGCAGAGCTAACCTAATGCTAATGCCAACCGAGTACTGTAGTGACATTAATCAGGTAAAAGTTCCGTTAAAGAGAGTTTAGCAACAAGCACTAAAATAACTCAAAGTGCATAACATTCAGTAATGTAGCAGCAAGAGAGTGTATGACATTCAGTGATAAATATAATAATAAAAAACACAATAGTAAAATAAAGGAGTGAAGACTTCATGACGGCGTTCCCACGGTAGTTTACATTTTCCTACCTTTTGCTGTCGAGTATTTTTATATATATTTAAATTTTCATCTTTTTAATTTGATTTGCTTTGTTTACTTCATATGTTCATGAACTGTTGAAGTAATTTTTCAGCGCAGATACTTTAAAACAGTGGTTCCCAAACTTTTGCAGACTGGCGCCCCCTTTGGCTCCCCAGTGAATTCCTAGCGCCCCCCCCCAAGGCATTTATATAAATAAATAATACATTTATATAAATAAATAAATAATACATTTATAATATCATTACCATTACGTTGAATTAGTGGGAGCACTGAGTTTGTTTCTCCGAAACGAGCCGGTCCCATCTAGACGTAATCGGAGACAATGACACCCGAAGTGATTTAAGGTTTGTCTTTTATTGCAGGATGCTTGGTCTCCATGTGTTGAAGCAGTTTTGAATGCTTCACTGCCTGGTTAGTTAGCCTGTCGCCACATATTAGCTTTGCGGGCTCGACTGGGGAAACATGTCACGTGACCGGGACGAGTGTCTTGACCTGAATTAATTGATCGTCGATAAAAAAAAAAAATTCTGTGCGGCTTGGCGGCCCGGTACCAAGTGACCCACGGACCGGTACCGGTCCGCGGCCCGGTGGTTGGGGACCACTGCCCTAACCAGCTCAACACAACACAACACAGCGCGTTCTGGAGAGTCCCCAATTTCATGTTGACTTGAACTCAAGATGATGTTGACCGCCAGAATGCGGTTTTTATTATAAGATAAAATTCTGAACATTACAAGCTTGAAATTACAAACCTGAGCTTTTGCTTTTGTAGTCTATGCTGTCGGATCTGACTGGGCCAGAGCGGCGTGTTGTGTACAAATCGACTGCCGCCCCCCTACCGCCCCCCTACCGCCCCTTTCTTCCTCACCGCCCCCCCAGATATTTCCACCGCCCCCAGGGGGGCGGTACCGCCCACTTTGGGAACCACTGCTTTAAAACAAGCAATTTGAAACCATCATCATGTTGATAATTGAGATCAAATGATATGGAAAAAAATAAATTGTGATCATATTTTTTGCTATATCATCCAGCCATACCACTTATGGAACTGACCCAGATCATATTGAGCCATTCTGTCATTCAAACAATATTAGATACAGGTCCATAAAGGCAAAGAAAATATCATCTGGGTCACATTTGCCTTTCGAGTGACCTAAGCGTTGTGTAATGTCATGCATGCTTCATGCTCACAATCGTTCTGATAATTTTGCTCAAATTCTGAACTGTATGATCCTGATGGCTTTTGAATGAAGAAATATTAAATCACATTTCAAAATGTATTTTTTTCCCCTAAGTTTTCTTAAGTTTGAGCTTTATCATTTATGTTGCAGGCTCGCTGCTCTGCGGAACTGAAAGGGGACTCGACTCACAGCTATGTGGAAAAAGACAAGTTTGGTGGTGGTGGTATTTGTGTTCCATCAAGGAAGAAGCATCACATTCCCACTGCCTCATTTTGGCCTTAAGATTGTGTGCCCCCCTCCCTTGCATGCCGTTTGCAAAATGGTTCCGGTTTTCCTTAACTGTATAATGACAACAATAATGTAAATTTTAAATTTGTAAAACCAAGCCAAGTTATTATATGTTAGTTATTTTATGAGAGTGGGACATTTTTTGTTCTTTAGTACCTGGTCTGGGTCAGACTTTGGTGGCCTGCATACTGTATGGAAAAGCATTTGACTGCCTGGTCTCATCACATTCTTCGAAGTCCCAAATATTTTTACCATTGAATACACCAGTGGGCAATCCCTGCATTGGACTTCAGTGAGTCATGTTTGAATTTATTTGTTGTTAAACATGCATGACACAATCGACACCATCCGTGTGAAATACTGTATTCTGGATTGAAGTGCTGTCTAAAGTGCCTGATGGACTGTACAAACTAGTGCAAGGCGAGCTGAGCACTGCACAGTTTTTGTCAAAGTTAGGAAGATGTTTTTGCCAACAGCACCTTAGCAAAAGAACTGATGACAGCTTCCTCTGGGTGTCATAGATGAACATACGTCATCATTTTATTGTTGCAGTGTAAAGTTGTCCAATTGTGTCTTTTTCTGTGAATATCCCCATACTATATATTTTGTATTCGTAGGCAAGACACCCAAGAGTGGGCAGGTTAATGTATCATCTAAACAAATCAGACAGAAGTCGTAACGGACAGTGAAATTAAAGGTGATTAGATTATTTTTAAAGTCATCTGAATGTTTTATTATAAATGTAAATTTGCTTTTATTATGTTTTTCATTATTATTTTCGGTGAGAAGATTATTTTTAAAAGGCATCTGAATGTTTTATTAAAAATAGGCCTTTGATTTTTTTGTTTTGTTTTTTAATCGTGGCTGTTTATTTTAATGGACTACAAAATTTCACGAGAGACGCATGGATAAAAGCTGTCTTGTCCTCTTACTGAGCAGTTTTAGTGTTGCCCTCTGTTTCATTCCTTTTGCAAATTTTTACAATGGTGTGATATTTATGAGATTTAATCTTTGCAGCACTTTTATCTTACAAAAATATAAAACTTTCCTCCAGCGCCCACTTTAATTTGAATTCAGTTTTTGGTGTGTTGATTGCAGACATCAATCGTTTTGTTGATCCATACTAGTTGTACACAGCGCTCTGCCTAAATGTTTCAGTCCGTTTCAGTGCGACTAGGAAATTACAAGGTCGCATCGCTTTCAGCATTATGGCAACCGTGGTCAGGGGCATCACTGAAGTAAGCTACTACTGGTCGATCACATGACATTAAAAAAAAAAACATTCTTTTCTATAGGCTAGAATGCATCCCATCGCTTGATTGACATACAGGTAAGCCTGTCGGGAGGCAATCACAGTGAAAAGCACATGCGCAATAGACAGTGACCACACCCCCTCACCGCAGCTGTTTGGCTGCGCATACACAAGCCCAGCACCAAAGCTAACAAGCTAATCAACGCATTACGCATCAACGCACACACTCGTTTTTTTCTTAAACTAAAGAAAGTTCATGATCAGCATAAATGTGTGGGGTTGCTGGACCAAGTAAGAAGCCAAACCGTATCACTTTCATCCCATTCATTGATTGACATACAGGTAAGCCTATCGGGAGGCAATCACAGTGAACCGCCTCCCCTGTCCCCCCCACCGCAGCCAGTTTGGCTGCGCATACACAAGAAAGTTTATGACCATAAAAAATGAGTGGGGTTGCTGGACCAAGTAAGAAGCCAAACGGTATCTTTTATCCCACCACTTGATTGACATACTACAGCTCAGCCTATCGGGAGGCAAAGTGAACCACATCCCCTCAACTCAGCATTTTGGCTGCGCATACACTAGCCCAGGGGTGGGCAAACCTTTTGACTTGCGGGCCGAATTGGGTTCTAAATTTTGACCGGGGGGCCGAACCAGGAGCAGATGGATGTAGTGTTTGTGTGAAGTAATATAAATGACATGTAAAGGTCATTGCATAAAAGGTTTTTACTTTTAGTAGATACTAAAGCATGGATATTAAAAAAAAAGCTTCTTGAAAACAAATGCATTTATTAACAGCATTAAAAAAATATATATATATCAGTGATTCTTATTAAATACGACACTGTTATGATGAATAACATTTTCCATCACTTCAGCGCCTGCAGGTCAGATTTATGAAATATGTTTATCTAATGAGGCGAAATCACATCCAACGGCAAACATTCTGACCAAATACATCATCTTGAAGAATCAGTGAAAGAATACATCTAAATAAAGTAATAAAGAAATCAATAGTATTGTTGGTTCCCCTTTTTTGCTAGTGCATCATAGTCTGGAGTAAAATTTGTTGTGGTAATTCAAGATTCAAGAGATTCAAGATTCAAGAGTTTTTTATTCGCCATGTTTGAGCGTGCCAAACAAGGAATTTGACTTCGGTAAAAACACCCTCTGTTCAACATTTAGGTGACTAACAACACTCAGGACATGTGAAAAATGGCAAAAACAGTGTAGACAAATTCAAAAAAGGTGTGAAGAGCAGGATGTTATTGCACAGTAATGACTCTGAGACTAAGAGTGGTGTGAGTTCATCAGAGCAACAGCCTGGGGGAAGAAGCTGTCTCTGTCTGCTGGTTTTGGCGTACCGAGCTCTATAACGCCGTCCGGAGGGGAGTAGTTCAAACAGACTGCAACCTGGGTGAGAAGGGTCTGTAGAGATGTTCGTTGCACGTTTCCTGGTCCTGGACAGGTACAAGTCTTGGATAGATGGGAGGTTGATTCCAATGATCTTTTCTGCAGTCCTGATTGTCCGTTGCAGTCTGTGCTTGTCTTGTTTGGAGGCTGATCCAAACCAGACAGTGATGGAGGTGCAGAGGACAGACTGGATGATGGCAGTGTAGAAGGTCTTCAGAAGCTCTCGCGGCAGGTTGAACTTCTTGAGCTGTCTCAGGAAGTACAGCCTCTGCTGGGCCTTCTTCCGGACAGAGTCTATGTGGCCGGTCCATTTCAGGTCCCGAGAGATTGTGGTTCCCAGGAACTTGAAGGTGTCTGTGGAGAGAATAGTATTACTGCGGATAGTGAGGGGTAAAAGTGGTGAAGGGTCTCGCCTGAAGTCCACTGTCATCTCCACGGTCTTGAGCGGGTTCAGCTCCAGGTGGTTTTGGCTGCACCAGTGGACCAGCCGCTCCACCTCTTGTCTGTACGCAGTCTCATCACCGTCCTGGATCAGTCCGATGAGAGTGGTGTCGTCTGCATACTGTCACGGACGGAGTGTAGAAATGGAGCAGGACGACCAAATGCAGCTTGGACCAGGGTTTATTGCAGCAAACTCAAAAGACAAACCCGGCAAACTGACGTGACTTAAACACAAAACCAAGAGGACTGACCGCCAAAGACGTGAAACAAAAGACAGGAACCAAACAACCTCGTGGCAGTGACACATGCATTGTCCACACATCTCATGCATCGAGTGGCACACAAACAGAACTTAAATACAACACAGTTAACAAGAGGCAGGTGTGTATGATCACACTGATCATGGACACACAGGAGGGGAGGGGCGAGCACACAGACACAGAAACGACGACAACCTATACACAGCAAAACTGGGGACGAGGCATGACACATACTTCAGGAGCTTCACAGGAGAGTCACCTGAGGAGAAATCATTGGTGTAGAGAGAGAAGAGCAGTGGGGAGAGGACGCACCCCTGAGGGGCTCCAGTATTGGTGGTCCGGGTGTCAGATGTGATGCCCCCCAGCCTCACACGCTGTCTCCTGTTGGTCAGGAAGCTGGTGATCCACTGACAGGTGGAGGCAGGCACCGCAAGCTGGATGAGCTTCTGTTGGAGGATGTCAGGAGCGATGGTGTTGAACGCCGAGCTGAAGTCCACGAACAGGATCCTGGCGTACGTTCCTGGTGTGTCCAGGTGGTGCAGGATGTAGTGCAGTCCCATGTTGACCGCATCATCCACTGACCTGTTTGTCCGGTAGGCAAACTGGAGGGGGTCAAGCAGGGGGCCCGTGACATCCTTCAGGTGGTTCAGCACTAACCTCTCGAAAGATTTCATGACCACAGATGTCAGTGCGACAGGTCTGTAGTCATTCAAACCTGTGATGGCGGGCTTCTTGGCCACTGGAACGATGGTGGAGCTCTTGAAGCACGAGGGCACCTCACACAGCTCCAGAGAACGGTTGAAGATCCGTGCAAAGGTGAGCGCCAGCTGCTCAGCGCAGACTTTCAAGCAGGAAGGTGACGCGCCGTCTGGGCCCGGTGCCTTCCTGGTCTTTTGTCTCCGGAACATCTGGCGCACTTCCTCCTCGCGGATCTGGAGTGCGGGCGCGGCCTCTGCAAGAGAGAGAGTGGGTGACAACGATGATAGAGGTGTGGACAGAGTAGTTGTGGGGAGAGGTGAGTATGTAGATTGTGCTGCAGGAAGTCCCGTTGTGTGGGAGGACCGATCAAACCTACAGTAGAACCTGTTTAGCTGGTTAGCAAGCCTTGGGCTCTCCACAGGACGGGGGGTTCGTTTCTTGTACCCCGTGATGCTCTGCAGACCTTTCCACACTGTTGAGGGATCAGGATTGGCAGAGAGGTGTCTCTTCAGGTTCTCCCCGTAACACCTCCTGGCTTTCCTGACCTCTCGGTTCAGTGTGTTTCTGGTCTGCTTGAACAGGTCGCGGTCGCCGCTCCTGTAGGCCTCCTCCTTGACTTTGCGCAGCCTCCTGAGGTTCGGTGTAAACCAAGGTTTGTCGTTGTTGTACGTGCAGAAGGTCTTAGTCTGCACACACAGATCCTCACAAAAACTGATGTATGATGTGACAGTGTCAGTGAGTTCATGCAAGTCTGAAGTTGCAGCCTCGAAAACTCCCCAATCGGTGCAGGCTTGGAGGTCCTGCCTTGACTCCACTGTCCACTTCCTCACAGTCCTCACCACAGGCTTAGAAGTTTTTAGTTTCTGCCTGTAGGCCGGGATCAGATGAACTAGACAGTGGTCCGAGAGTCCTAAAGCTGCACGAGCCGCAGAGTGGTATGCATCCTTGATCACGGTGTAGCAGTGGTCCAGAGTCTGTGCCCCTCTGGTGGGACACGTTACGTGCTGTCTGTATCTGGGGAGTTCGTGTGCGAGGTTCGCCCTGTTAAGATCACCCAGAACAATGATTAGTGAATTTGGTAGAAGTTTCTCCATGTCTGGTACCTGGTCAGCCAGCATCTGCGTGGCTTCACTCGCACGGGTGTGTGGTGGAATGTAAACAGCCGCCATGACGATTGAGGAGAACTCCCGTGGTGAATAGAACGGCCGGCAGTTTATGAAAAGTGTTTCTAGGAGAGGGCTGCAAAACTCTTTCAACACCGTGACATCAGTACACCAACGTTCATTAATGTAGAAACAGAGACCACCTCCCTTCGATTTTCCGGAGAGCTCCGCGCTGCGATCTGCACGAGTTAGCCTATACCCCGCTAATTTCACGGCGTGGTGGGGGGTTCGTTCGCTGAGCCACGTTTCCACAAAGCACAGCGCGGCGGATCTGCTGAAGTCCGTGTTCCTTGAAGTGAGGAGCAGCAGTTCGTCCATCTTGTTCGCCAGGGAGCGGACATTCGCCAGATGAATTGACGGTAGGGCAGAACGGAACCCTCTCTCCCTCTGCTTTACGAGTGCTCCGGCACGTTTTCCGCGCCGCCGTCGCGCTAGCTTGTATAGCACCGCCGCTCCGGCTCGAATCTCCGACAAACAGTCTGAATCAGAGAGAACAGGAGAGAAAATACCAGAAGAAGACTGTCCGATGTTTAACAGCGCTTCTCTGGTAAAAGTGATCCGGGATGGACAGCAGAGGACACAGAAAACACACAAAATAAGACAAAGAAACAGAGAGCGACTCACCGTGGCTGCCATCCGCGGCGCCATCATATGACGATTCTTAGGATAGAGCCGATGTGTCGGTCCGTTAACCTAGATCTGTGACGGGCTTTGTTGACGTTCATGTGGCTGAACGTCTTCTCACACACGTAGGTCGAGCCAAATTGTCCACTCTTTTTTAACTTTCGGCACTCAGTGTCCACCTTTCTTTTCTTCAGGCCACTCATTTTAATGGAAGGATTCCAGGGGAAGGTTTGTGGGTGGCATTAGCGTAAAACTGTATCTGAAAACTCAGCGCGCGAATTACGAGAATATTGACGTCACAGCCTACACTCGAAATTCGGCACTGATAGATGAAATTACTACGTACTACTGAGTACGCACACGCACTTGTGAGTGTGCACCGAGCTTTCTGACACGGCTCCCGGGAGTAAATGCGCGGGCGGGCGCTTCCCCATCTACTGGGGAAACATAGTAATTGCAGGGAAAATGACCCCAAAAGAAATTAATAATACAATTTATTTAGGTTTGGCGGGCCGGATTAAACGGCCCCGTGGGCCGGATGTGGCCCGCGGGCCGTAGTTTGCCCATATCTGCACGAGCCCGACACCAAAGCTAACAAGGTAATCAATGCATTACGCATTGTTGGATTTTGTCCACAATTTAGCGCGCTATCTGCGCCTCACAGCAAAAGCCATTGCCAATCACCTGTTATCCAATTTACCGTAAATTTCGGACTATAAGCCGCGACTTTTTTCTCAAATTTTGAACCCTGCGGTTTATAGTCCGGTGCGGTTTATATATGATTTTTTCCGTGATTTTTGTGATGACTTGATCACTTTTATACACTCGTAAAAAGGCTGTGGACCGCTGTTGTGCGGCACCGCTTTGCTGGGCGGAGGGATGTATGACACGGTCACTGGGGAGAAAAGTGGTGTGTTGATCGCATGTCCATCCGCCAGGCAAATAGTGCCGTAAAATTTACACAAAGATGAGACAGAACGAGATCAAGACGGACAATACTGAAAGGAAGCTTTTATACACAAACCGTCATTATGGGGGGCTTATATATGATTTTTTCCGTGATTTTTGTGACGACTTGATCACTTTTATACACTCGTAAAAAGGCTGTGGACTGCTGTTGTGCAGCACCGCTTTGCTGGGCGGAGGGATATGACATGGTCACTGGGGAGAAAAGTGGTGTGTTGATCGCATGTCCATCCGCCAGGCAAATAGTGCCGTAAAATTTACACAAAGATGAGACAGAACGAGATCAAGACGGACATTACTGAAAGGAAGCTTTTATACACAAACCATCATTATGGGGGGCTTATATATGATTATTTCCGTGATTTTTGTGATGACTTGATCACTTTTATACACTCGTAAAAAGGCTGTGGACCGCTGTTGTGCGGCACCGCTTTGCTGGGCGGAGGGATATATGACATGGTCACTGGGGAGAAAAGTGGTGTGTTGATCGCATGTCCATCCGCCAGGCAAATAGTGCCGTAGAGTTTACACAAAGATGAGACAGAACGAGATCAAGACGGACAATACTGAAAGGAAGCTTTTATACACAAACCGTCATTATGGGGGGCTTATATATGATTTTTTCCGTGATTTTTGGGATGACTTGATCACTTTTATACACTCGTAAAAAGGCTGTGGACTGCTGTTGTGCAGCACCGCTTTGCTGGGCGGAGGGATATGACATGGTCACTGGGGAGAAAAGTGGTGTGTTGATCGCATGTCCATCCGCCAGGCAAATAGTGCCGTAAAATTTACACAAAGATGAGACAGAACGAGATCAAGACGGACATTACTGAAAGGAAGCTTTTATACACAAACCATCATTATGGGGGGCTTATATATGATTATTTCCGTGATTTTTGTGATGACTTGATCACTTTTATACACTCGTAAAAAGGCTGTGGACCGCTGTTGTGCGGCACCGCTTTGCTGGGCGGAGGGATATATGACATGGTCACTGGGGAGAAAAGTGGTGTGTTGATCGCATGTCCATCCGCCAGGCAAATAGTGCCGTAAAATTTACACAAAGATGAGACAGAACGAGATCAAGACGGACAATACTGAAAGGAAGCTTTTATACACAAACCGTCATTATGGGGGACAAAAGAAATGCATATGATGCCGCTTTTAAGCTAAAGGCAGTCGATGTTGATGACAGTGTTTCATCACCCTTTTCTTTATTTCGTGGTCCCGTCTACTCTGGAGCTATACGTGTCGCTCGCTAGTTTAATGTAATTTAGCGCTTCGTGCATGAATAAAATTAGCATGAACAGACCCTCATCATGGAAAATGCTAGAAGAAATGCATAAAACCGACGACGAAAGAGATACTGAGAAAGTGTGTGGCAAAGGATAACTAACGCTATTCCAATCGTGAGACTTCGATGGTTTCAATGCACAGGAGGAAGATGAAGACGATGAAGCTCTTTTTTTTTTACTTTTACTTGTATGCTTTTTTAATCAGCCTTGTTAGTGCTGTGCTACCGTGTTGCTGCTGTGTTACCGCCGCGTCTCAGTGACTTTTACCGGTATGTTTTATTTAATCAAACCCTATTAGTGCTGTGTTACTTCCATGTTGCTGCGGTATTACTGCCGCGTCACAGGCAGTGTTTGGAAAGAAATGTTAAGGTATATTAAAACTTTAAAAAAGCTTTCTGTGTCCAGTCTTTCTTTGTTAATAACTCGCGTGCACACTTCCGTGTTGCTGCGGTACTACTGCTGCGTCACAGGCAATGTTTAGAAAGACATGTTAAAGTATGTTATTAAAACTTTAAAAAGGCTTTCTGTGTACTGTCTTTCTTTGTAAAAAAACTCGTGTGCACGTGCGGCTTATAGTCCGGTGCGGCTTATATAAGGAAAAAACTAAAATATCCCCGGATTTTAGCTGGTGCGGCTTATCGTCCGGTGCGGCTTATAGTCCGGAAATTACGGTCCTCGTTTGATTTCTTCAGATTTAGGAAAATGCTAAGACACTGAAGCAGAAATTAGACTTACACAGGTTGGTTGAGTTCAATCACAATTCTTGTTAAGAAAGCCCTGTTTTCAGGAAAGTACAATACAGCGCTGGGCCTTTCGTGCGACCATGCTCAAGAGCAGAAAGTCTCCATTCAGAAAAGGCAACGTTCAAGGTTCTTTGGTTAGCTTATATTCAGTTGCACATGCCAGTGTGGGCCGAGTTTGATGGGTGATGAGTCTTTGGGGTGGGGCAAGTTCGCAGGAGACTTTGATTCCATGGGAGTGGGTGCTGGTTCGGTGAGAGCTGGTTCTGTGGGGTTGGGTCCTGATTATGGGCGATTCAATGTGTGTGAGGGCTGTTGTTTTCCTTTCCGTCTTTCAGCCTTGACGATCATCTTTGGCCGGGTTCTGGAACCTGCTGGTTTTATCTCCAAGTGACCTTCCTGTAAACTTTCTCCTCCATTCTTGCACATACACTGTCGCACCTCATCCATTCATCATTCTTTCAATTTTGTCATTTTGTACGGAATTATGTGAGCTTTTGGCTGTGACATCATCAATTTATTTATAAGTTTGTACTCACCACTTACCATGGTTTTGTTTGTTTATTTGTTCTTTTGATATTCCATGTACTTGCTTACGTCATCATATTCTTAGTTTAATCATGCTTCCAACCATATCTTTTCTTTGCGAGGCAAATATTTCCCTCTGTCCAGAACGTTCAGTAGTAATCGAAAACTGGCGTCTAGCAGTTTGATGACTTTGGCAGTGTCCGTGATTTAGAAAATCATCAGGCATGCATTAAACAGTTCCTTAAGGGTCATTAAGCTATTCAGGCAATATATCAAAAAACATTTGTTATTTCAAAGTGCTCAGAAATACATATCAGATCATAAAGTTATAAAAACCTTTGTCATTACCCCCTATCAAAAATGTCTAGTTATGTCTTTATTGATTTGATGTGTAGGTATAATTATATGCTTAAAATGTTTCTTTTATTGATTTAATATGTGAATATACTTGTCTGCTTAAGTACTTTATTCAATGACGTTTGAGCATATGTTTTTGTAGCTAGGCAGGACTTTTTGTATTTCGAACCCATTCCTTCAGCATCAACGCACGTACTCGCTTTTTTTCTTTTGAACTAAAGAAAGTTAATGACCATGAAAAATAAGTTGTTGGACCAAGTAAGAAGCCAAACCGTATTACTTTCGTACGGGAGTTGGACTTTTTTTTTTTTTTTTACCTCATTGACTGGGTTGACATTCCCTTTAGCACAGCACCATGTGAATGATGCATAACGCAACCCTAGTCAACCCCAGTTTGATACAGTAGCTTCTATGCGCCTTTTAATCCGGTGCGCCCTATATATGAAATAATTTCTAAAATAAAAAATTCAATGAAGGTGCGCCTTATAATCCAGTGCGCCTTATAATGCAGAAAGTACTGTAATCACTATAATATTATTGTTGCAACCTAAAATTTACCAGTGTTTCTACATAATTATGGGCACAAAAATGTCGTTTGTCGTTTTTTGTTTAAAAAAACAAAAAAATATGAATATCTAATAAAATAGTATAGATTGTTTTTTCAAGCCTACAAAAAGCCTTGGCATGGACGAGACACAGATAGATCTATGTTGTGCTTCTCGAGCTGTGTAAGCATTTAGGTGGAAGGTCTGCCTCATTTGCAATCATCCAATGACAAATGATGACATGATAGCCTAAGAGAGAGCTGAAAAATCATTACATTTATAACAGAAATACGATCGACAATATGTGTGATATTTATGAAATTCTAGCCTCTTTAATCAAGCAACAAATAGAAAATGTCAGTGTAATTCCATAATAAAAGCCGTCTGCACGTCGACATGAGGTGGAAGTTTCACCTACGTCCAATACTTCCCCCGAACACAGATACCAAAGACATTCTTTGTGAGCTGCGGCCGATAGCTATGAAATAAAAGTGCATTCTTTTAATACGCTTGGGAATGAACAACTGAAGAGCTTCAGCAGCTTAGTCATCTTTTAACTATAAACAAGGGAAGTATCAAACATTATGCTATCTAATAGATCATCAGAATACCATGTTTGTTCTGTCACTATAAGTCATTTGAAGCAACTAAGTTAACGTCTCTGGCGAATGAGGAAGAAGGTGGTGTTGGCGCGCTCGCCTTTTAACCCCTCTTCCACTATGGCGGCTCATTAGTTTCACTTTGTGATTAGAAGGAATTCGGAAATGACGCATATACAGCCTTAGGCAATCAATCTGGCATATCATTCATAGCAAGTGGTGCATGCAAGGGATGGGCCAGTCAATGACGTGATGTCACATCTGTTACCAACATGACATTGTGCATTAAAATAAACTAAGGGGATTCATTTGGCTAAAACAAACAAACATGTGAACACCAGATAATTTTCAAACTTTACAATATTGATTTCTTTACCCATTAAGACCTCAGTGAGGAAGCTCTGGAGGTACACTTATCAATGTTAAAAGTGAAAATAGATTTGCTGGAGTGCTGACGAGAGTTTGGATTTCCTTAAAAAGTTAAGGGATTGGAATGACTCTTCATAGTCAAGCCTTTACGTGTTGCAAGGGAAACAAAATTGTTTTAGTAAAACCTTCTATTTTGACTGCAAAATGTATAAATGTATAATTACAGATAACTGACCAATCCAGGGGTGTGCCCTGCCTCTCACCGAAAGTCAGCTAGAATACCAGTTACACTGCAACGCTAAAGTCTCAGTCTACACGTTACACACAAAACTTGTTTTTTGGAATATGAGAGAACGTAGAAGTACCCTGAGGAGACCCCCATACCGAGATCACACAAGAATACCAGAGCCTAGATTCTAACCCCCGTTTTCTGTCAGGAATGTGACGTGGGTGTATTAACCATTCATCCTCTGTGACAATAGTCTTCTGTTACATACAAGGGAAAAGCAAGTGTCCACTAAAAATAGCTTGGGGTGGTGAATGACTGCCCATCCATCCATCCATCCATCCCTCCATCCATCCCTCCCTAAAATCACTAAATTTACTGACCAAGAACTAAGGTCCAGAATAGAACACCTCGTAATTTATTCCTGAAGGAGACAAGGGGCCCTCAATGGTCAAATTTGTGAAAAATAATGCTTGTGATACTTTGGAGATAACCAGACAACAGCGCTGAACATTGAGAGAGAGCACCCCTCATGAGCCCCTTACTTCCAAAATGTAATTAGTTACAGTTACTAGATACCTTTCTAAAAAATAATTGAATCAACTACAAAAGCTCAGTAGGACAAATCACGCGCTTACAAAAGAAGGCCATTAGAATTATAAACAAATCTGATTACCTTGAACATACTAACAGGCTATTTCTTAAATCACCCGCAAACGCACCACGGCCATCAGAGCGTCACTGTTATCAAAAGCACACAGCAGCAAACTGAATATGTGCTGATGCACCACAATCAGACCGTCACAACATGAAATCGCAATTAAACAATTATCCACGCATGCGCGATTAGCAAGTGGCTGACCAGGCCTTGTGCAAACTGACCAGTGGTTTGGCGATACTATTTACAATGCGCTCCGTAATTAATATTGGACAATTTCTCACGCACATCGGCCAGTCTTCTCCTGGTACTTTCTCTCCGGTTTTCACTGACCCAGGCTGTTTGACGGCGATTTTAGCCGGAGCCCTCGTGAAGTTGAGGCAGAGAGGGTTCCGTGCTCCCCTACCATCAATTCATCAGGCGAATGTCCACTCCCTGGCGAACAAGATGGACGAACTGCTGCTTCTCATGCCAAGGAACCGGACGTTAGCAGATCCACCGCCCGGTGCTTCACTGAAACGTGGCTCACCAAACACATCCTCCACCACGCCGTAGAGCTAACTGGGTTTCAGCTACTACGCACAGATCACAGCACGGAGCTCACGGGAAAAACAAAGGGAGGTGGTCTATGTTTCTACATTAATGAAGGTTGGTGTACTGATGTCACAGTGTTGTAAAGAGTCTTGCAGCCCTCTCCTAGAGACACTTCATAAACTGCCGGCCGTTTTATTCACCACGTGAGTTCTCCTCGATCATAATGGCGGCTGTTTACATTCCACCACACGCACGTCCGATCTAAGCCATGCAGCTGCTGGCTGATCAGGTAACAGACATGGAGAAAATACTACCAAACTCACTAATCATTGTTTTGGGTGATTTTAACAGGGCGAACCTCGCAAACGAACTCCCCAAATACAGACAGCACATAACATGTCCCACCAGAGGGACACAGACAATGGACCACTGCTACACTGTAATAAAGGACGCATAACGCTCTGTACCCCGTGCAGCTTTAGGACTCTAGGACCACTGTCTAGTTCATCTGATCCCAACCTACAGGCAGAAATTAAAAACTTCTAAGCCTGTGGTGAGGACTGTGAGGAAATGGACAGTGGAGTCAAAGCAGGACCGCCAAGCCTGCATTGACTGCACCAATTGGGGTGTTTTTGAAGCTGCAACTTCAGACCTGCATGAACTCACCGATACTGTGACATCATACATCAGCTTTTGTGAGGACGTGTGTGCAGACTAAGACCTTCTGCGCGTACAACAACAACAAACCGTGGTTTACACCAAACCTCAGTATGCTGCGCAAAGCCAAGGAGGAGGCCTAGAGGAGTGGGGACCGTGACCTGTTCAGGAAGGCCAGGAACACACTGACCTGAGAGATCAGGAAAGCTAAGAGGAGCTATGGGCAGAGTTTGGAGAGACACCTCTCTGCCAATCCTTAGACTTAGACTTAGACTTAGACAGAACTTTATTGTCATTTTGTCAACACCAGGTGTGTACAAAACGAAATTTCGTTGCATACGGCTTTCAGCAATGTAGAGGTATTTCGGCTGGTTAAAAAGAAAAGTGACCTTCTATATAAAAATATGAAATAAGATAATTATAAAGTACAAAGTGCAGCAGTGATAAAGTATGTGAACAGTGCAGGAGACAAAAGCAGTATTTACAAGTGCGCAGAGGAATGCTACGTTTGAATGTTCAACAGTCTGACGACAGCAGGGAAAAAACTATTGCAGAACCTGGTGGACCTGCAGCGGATGCTGCGAAACCTCTTCCCAGAGGGCAGCAGGGAGAACAGTCCATGGTGGGGGTGTGATGGGTCACTGATAATATTTCGGGCTCGGGACACGCAGCGCTGGGATGACAAGTCCTGAATGGAGGGAAGAGGAGCACCGATGATCCTCTCTGCTGTCCTCACCACTCTCCTCAGGTTCTTCCAATCGGAGGCGCTGCAACCTCCACACCACACCGAGAGACAGCTTGTCAGAATGCTCTCTATGGTGCTTCGGTAGAACGTCCTCATGATGGGTGGGGGCAGGTGGGCTCTCCTCATCCTCCGCAGGAAGTACAAGCGCTTCTGTGCCCTCTTGACCAGTGTTGTGGTGTTCACAGTCCAGGTGAGGTCGTCTGTGATGTGGACTCCCAGGAATTTAGTGCTGCTGACCACCTCCACAGCTGAGCTGTTGATGATCAGTGGAGCGTGGTGAGGCTGGTTCTTCCTGAAGTCGACGATGATCTCCTTCGTCTTCTCCACATTCAGGATCAGGCTATTTTCTCTGCACCAGCCCACCAACTGCTCCACCTCCTCTCTGTAGTCCAGGTCGTTGTTGTCCCTGATGAGGCCCACCACCGTTGTGTCGTCTGAAGCCCAGGTGTTCCAGTTTTTCCACCAGATGTTGTGGAATGATGGTGTTAAACGCTGAGCTGAAGTCCAGGAACAGCAACCGCACGTGGGTGTTCCTCTCCTCCAGGTGAGCCAGGCTCAGGTGAAGAACGGAGGAGATGGCATCCTCAGTGGAGCGGTTCTGCCGGTAGGCAAACTGGAACGGATCGAATGTTGGGGGGAGTCTGATCCCTTATCCGTGTGGAAAGGCCTGAAGAGCATCACGGGCTTCAAGAGACCAACCCCCCAGTGGGGAACCCAAGGCTTGCAAACCAGCTAAATAGGTTTTACTGCAGGTTTGAACGGTCCAGCCACACAACAGCCTGCATCACAATCAACTTCCACACCTCCCCCCACAACCCCCCTGTTCACACCTCCATCGCCGTTATCACCTAATCCCTCTCTTTCAGAAGCCGCGCCCGCACTTCAGATCCGTGAGGAGGAGGTGTGTCAGATGTTCCGGAGACAGAAGGTCAGGTAGGCACCAGGCTCAGACGCAGGGATGAGAATCTTCCGCGGATTTCCGTGTTTTTTTTCCGTCGGGAGTATCATTTTCGTGAATCGTGTAGATCCGTTGAGAACATTTTTTATATGGGGGGGGAGCGGCTGGCAGCAGTATTGCGACAACAGCCGCCTTATTTTCTGCAGCATTTTGGCGCTACTTTCGTCACATCATTTGCCTACTCATTTGCCTAATTAGCAAAAGTTTTAGCCAGCATGGCGAATGTTTTAGAGCTAAAAAGACGAGGATCGTGCCAGGAAAATAGACAAGTCGAACGGGATCAGGAACTGCTTCAGATGGGCATGGCTCGAGAGCAGCGTCATCTTACAACTCGGAACACAGTCCGTAACCACCTGCCTGACGGAACATATCCGTAAATTAGATGTCCCGGGGAAGGTTTTGTGCATTCTTTGTCAAGATGTGATAAGCTATGGAGGTCGCGGCGCTTCGAACATTAAGGGGCACATCAAAACAAAAAAACACAAAGGTACGTTTTTACGTGGGAGGTAGGAGACCCCGGGGACGACCCAGGACGCGCTGGAGAGACTATGTCTCTCAGCTGGCCTGGGAACGCCTTGGGATCCCCCGGGATGAGCTGGATGAAGTGGCTGGGGAGAGGGAAGTCTGGAAGTCCCTCCTAAAGCTGCTGCCCCCGCGACCCGACCCCGGATAAGCGGAAGAAGATGGATGGATGGATGGATGGATGGATGGATGGATGGATGGATGGATGGATGGTACGTTTTTACTTTTACAAGCATGTGGGTAACATGATGTTACATGTAAGCTAATGTTAGGCTATTGTCATGATATCGTTAAAGAATAAATCTTCAAAGACAGACAGACAGACAGACAGACAGACAGACGTTCTACTACTTTGTTAAAACAGGACACGTTTAGTTAATTATTACAGATTACATTCCAACATAAGCATAGGATGAAACTAATCTATCAACTCTAACATATCCCTCCTGTTTATCATATGATTATGTCACCCCGATTAACAAACATAAGCAAGAAAATATAATGAAGATAGAAAAATAAAAATAAAAACACAGAAACATCATTGTATTCATCACTTGTGAGGCATTTTCGAAGGTCAAATCGTCAAGTTTCTGTGAAAAACGTTCAGCTAATCAGCATTATCGCAATCTTTTGTCCGCAGCGCATTAAAATCATCACATTCAACATGCTTGAGATGTTGTATTCACACTTCAGCTACGGTAGAAGACACAGATCTTGATACAGCTGAATCCAAACATGAGATAACACAGGTCGTAAATGAGCACAACAATCATAGGAGTCACAAGTTTCAACAGCAGTTGCCACCAAGCGCCAGAGAACAGCCATGAAAAGAAATCCCATTGATGTGGGATCTTGTCCTCCAACATGGCCTGCTGTAAACTCTTCAGCGAGTTCACGGCATCGTTGATGTGAGTGTCATTAACTCCTGGAATGTATGTGCAACAGGAAGTCCCAATGATGTGGCACACGCCAACTTGCTCTGCAGTCATCAAGTCCAGAACCATCCTGTTTTGCAAGACCATTAGTCCAATAGCCTGAATCTCTCTGTTTTGTTCATCATTGACTTGCAGCAAAAGATTCACAAAGGATTGAAAACGATAGTTCAGTGTCTCGATGAAGAGTGATTGTTTCCCAACTCCGATTCAAGGAAAAAGCGCATGAACGACTTTGTCTCCGACGGACCACACTTTGTGGCTGTCAGGGACATTCGCACCCCAGACGGGGTAATGTGGTTCAAAGGCTGCAACAGCCCTACGTTGACGTCCAGAAGAGTTGTGTGCTGTCGTCAGCTGAGGATGTTGAATCCTGTAGGTGTGGTCGGTCACCCACACTGGTGCACACACTCGTGTCCAGTTGGCAGGAAGCATCGGACAACTCTTGTGGCCACAAAGCCACGAGCCATTCTGAATGAAGTAGGTCACGTCCGATAGTGCAGCCATGTTGGCAGGAGAGCCCTTACGCCTTGAAATGGCTCTCCCATCCTGGCACTCAGCGGTGATGTCCAAAGCTCCCATCCAGTTTCCTCCTGGAGAGCAGTCGTTAATGCATTCATGGGTTTCATTTTCTTGGATGAAACACGTGTAGTCCATTTCAGATAGCCTTTTTGTTTAGGCCACTTGTGGCATCTATCGTCCTTCAACAGTCACATTGGGATTAATTCAAAATAGTTCGATCACAGGTTCCTTTCTGTGAGTCCAGGGCGGTAGGGGTAGCATCACTGACTGTGACAGCACGGTGTTTAAATCCAACTCCTCCCACAGAGGTCATGCATTTCGTTTCAGTGACAGTCATTGTTCTGGCCTCAGGTGAACTTGCGTGGAGGAAGTGGGGGGTGTTTGGAACACACATAGCAACCCTCCTGTGTGTGGGATCGCACAGTGAACGTCACACCCCGGTACCAAGTGTTGGTTTCGTGTGGGTTTCTGGGGTCCCATGACCAGTCCTCAAAGTTCTCATCATGTGACCATCTTTTTCCTTGGTCGACATTGTCAATTGGTCTATTCAGATGAGCCCATAGACCATAGCACGCTTCAACCACAATGCAGCAGAGGATCCACCTGGCATGTGGAGCCCCCTTGCTACTAGGATGGCAGAGACACCGATATTTCCCATTGCCTAGTCGGTGTGGGGATCTTATGGATTCTTCACCAACATTGAGACGCCCCACCCTAAACGATGAGGCCCCTTTGTCGTCAGACTTCCCCCAATCCGAAAATGGGGTCAAGCAATCTCTGTAACGTCCAGTGGCTGAGGTGAATCCAGCTGGGCCTTCCAGCAATGTTCAGTGCAGTGGGGGTAGTCAGCAAGACTTGGAATGGTCCCTCCCACCATTGCTGGCCCAGTTTGTCCTTTTTGACGACCTTTATGTCGTCCCAGTCTCCTGGCTTGGAGCGGTTGTTGACCTGTGAGGAAGAAAGATCAGGCGGCAGTAAATTTGCATTTGACACATCTTTCACTTTGGGTGCTCTGATCATGCTATCTGCCAAGGACTGTTCTTCGTCTGCTTTTTGCAAATGTTGTATATTAGTATATTAGTGTTAGTTAGTTAGTTAGTTAGTTAGTTAGTTAGTTAGTTAGTTAGTTAGTTAGTTAGTTAGTTAGTTAGTTAGTTAGTTAGTTAGGCCTTTTCATTCCTTTCGGAACATAGGCCATCGATGAAGAGTTTCCACCCTCGTCTGTCTTGTGCCATTTTCTCTAGCTGTTTCCACGACTGTCCCATCTTCTTGACATCCAGCTCTGTGCTCCTTCTCCAGTTGTTTTTGGGTCTCCCTCTGCTTCTTTTGCCTCGTGGGTTCCATGTTAACGCCTGTTTGGTTATAGCCGTGTTGTTGTTTCTCAGGGTATGTCCTATCCAGCTCCACTTCCTCCTCAAAACCTGTATCTCTGTTGTTTCTTGTTTGGTGCGGTCCCATAGGCTGGTGTTGCCAGAAGATCCTGAGGATGCGTCTTAGGCAGTGGTTTGTGAAGGTTTGCAGTTTAGCGGTGATGTGTTTGGTGGTCCTTCATGTTTCTGATCCATATAGCAGCACTGTTTTGACGTTGGAGTTGAAGATTTTGAGTTTAGTATTGAGTGAAATGTTTTTGGTTTTCCAGATCTTATCTAATATGTTGAATGCTGTTCTTGCTTTCCCTATTCTTGATTTCACATCTTCCTCCGTTCCACCGTCCACTGCAATTACACTTCCTAAGTATGTGAATTTGTCTACTTCTTCCAGTGGGCAGCCCCTGAGGTTAACGGGGTTTGTGTTTTTGTTGTTTACTCGCATTACTTTGGTTTTTGCTCCGTTTATTTTTAGTCCCAGTCCTGCAGCTGTTTTTTCGAGTAGTTGAGTTTTCTCCTGTATCTGTTGGTGGCTGTGTGAGAGTAGAGCAATATCGTCAGCAAAGTCCAGGTCTTCTAGTTGTTCTGTCAAAGTCAATTGGATGCCTGTCTTTTTATTGTGGGTAGTTTGTTTCATGATCCAGTCAATGCATAGGAGGAATAGAAAGGGGGAAAGTAGACATCCCTGTTTCACTCCAGTGAGCATGTTGAATGTTTTCTGTGTTGGTCCCTGGTGCAGCACTTGGCACTGCATGTCCTGATATGAGCTTTTGATGATGTTGATGAACTTATGGGGTATTCCGTAATGTGCCATTAAGCTCCATAATAGCTTCCGGTCTATGCTGTCAAACGCCTTTTCGAAGTCTATGAAATTTACGTAAGGGGTGTTCCATTCTCTCGATTGTTCTATAATGATCCTAAGGGTAGCAATTTGGTCGTTACATGACTTCTGAAACCAGCTTGATTTTCTCTGAGCTCCTCGTCAACCCCTTTCCGTAGTCTTTCTAAGATGATGCGGCTTAGCACTTTGCTTGGTGTTAATAGCATCATGATGCCTCTGTAGTTGTTGCAGTCTCTAAGGCAGGGGTCGGGAACCTTTTTGAGTAAGAGAGCCATGAAAGCAAAAAATTTGGAAATTTATTTCAGTGAGAGCCATATAATATATTTTAAAAGTGAATTCAACTAAATGTCAGTATAATAAGCCTCTGAATTTATTCTTTTAAATAATGTTGTTATAACACTCACCATTAATGCGACTTCTGGTGCTGCATGGATTTGCTGATGTCTTTGTAGTCGGGTTGGTACTTGGTGAGGTTAAGCTTCATGCAAGCGTTGAGGCTTTCATCCGTTAAACGTGATCGTAGGTTGGACTTGATGTTTTTAAGATGTGAGAATGACTGCTCACATGCATACGTAGATCCAAACATGGTCAATACAGCAATACTCACACGCTGCAGTGTGTGGTATGTGACAGGAAGCGCGTTCCAAGTTTTGAGAATCAGCTGGTCTTCGGGTTGGAGTTTTTTCATTTCTGTCCACATGTGCTTGCTCGCCAACTCCGCTTTCTGTCGTGTGATTCTTTCCAAATCTTCATTCAGTGACTTGAACTTATTCACCCACATGTCTGAGGCCTTCAAGTCAGCCACTTCTGCTTCAAAATCTCTGACGGAGACACCAGGGATGTAATTCAGGTCGGCTGTGTTCAGTGAACACTCGTTTGGATGGGTGATGAACTTAAAAAGACGAGTGTGCTCACGAAATTCTCCAAAGCGTGCTTTGAAGGACTGTAGGAGACTGGATGTGCAGCCAGCTAGCTGGTGGAGATCAAGGTTTTGAATGGGCCCACTTGCTGTGCATGCATCTTTAAATTGGCTCAGTTTTTCAAAATGTAGTAAACGACCTGTTTCAAGATCCGTGATGAAAAGCTCCAGCTTGTTTTCAAAAGCAAATACAGCTTGTTGAAGGGATAACACTGTATTTCCAATGCCTTGCATTTTCACGTTGAGCTGGTTCAGATGTTCAGTCAGATCTACGAGATAGTAAAACTTGAGGAGCCACTCGGTGTCGGCTAGCTCAGGATGCCCGACGCCTTTCATTTCAAGGAAAGTCCGGATTTTGTTCAGGCAAGCCGCAAAACGGCTAAGCACCTTCCCTCTTGACAACCAACGCACATTGCTGTGCAAAAGCAGACCAGGATAGTTATTTACAACTTCATCCAGCAGTGTTTTAAACTGGCAATCATTTAAGGCTCGGGCAACAATAAAGTTGACCAGCGACATCACTTCGCCAAACTGCCTGTCACACATCTGAGCACAAAGTGCCTCCTGGTGTATAATGCAATGGAAACTTAGGATGGGTCTATTTTCATGTTCACGGAGAAGCGCCACAAATCCTTTGTTTTTCCCCACCATACACGGAGCACCATCAGTACACACTGAGAGAAGTTTATCCATAGGTAGACTTTTTTCTTGAGCAAACTCCATGAAAGACTTGAATAAATCCTCACCTCTTGTGGACCCTTTTAATGGCAGAACAGCAAGACTTTCTTCGCGCAGTGTGTCACCAACAGCATATCTTGCAATCACGCTGAACTGCGACAAATGGCTCACGTCTGTTGACTCATCCAAAGCCAGAGAAAAGAACGGCGCTGCATTTATGTCCTTCACTTGCGTTTCCTCCACTTTGTTTGCCATCACGATGGTACGATCATGAACAGTTCTTGCCGACAGAGGCATGTCTTGTATCCGTTTGATTATCTTGTCTTTGTTCGGAAGATCACCAAAAAGTTCATTGGCTACATCCAGCATGAACGTTTTAGCATACTCGCCATCTGTGAATGGTTTTCCGTTCCTCACTATTGCTAAAGTACCAGCAAAGCTAGCCGAATTATAGTCACCTTACCAGGTCCATACGCGGAGTTGCTGCTGGCTAGCTTGCACCCTGCTCAGAAGCTCTTGGCACGCTTTCTTTCTGCTGTCTCCCGCAGGGTATTTTAATGCAAAGGTAGCGTGGTGCGTGTCGAAGTGCCGCTTTACATTCGACCGTTTCAACGATGTAATTTTGTCATTGCAAATTAGACACACCGCAGAACCCGCTCTCTCCACAAAGGCGAATTCTTCGGTCCATTCGTCCTGAAATGTACGATACTCGTCGTCTTTTTTTCTTTTCGCCATCTTCTTTGTCGAAGGGTTAGCTTTGAGCTAATGACCGAGCAGACCCAGTCTCAGACTGATTCAAAAGGGGGCGTTTACCTGTTTTACCCAGCAACGGCAAACGTAGGCCAGTATCATCCAATTAAAATAATGGACAATTGCTCCTGCAGCCCTGAACAGGACATGCGCAGTGAAAAATCGATGGATGGATTAAAACAAGTGAGAATATTTTGTTTTATCTGCGAGCCATATGCAATCATCAAAAGAGCCACATCTGGCTCGCGAGCCATAGGTTCCCGACCCCTGCTCTAAGGTCTCCTTTTTTGGGGATGACAGCAATAAGCCCATCTTTCCAGTCTGCTGGTATGTTTTCTTCCTCCTCCCATATTTTCCTGATGAGCGTGTGGAGCATGGTGGTTGTAGTTTCAACATCCGCCTGTAGGGCCTCTGCTGGGATTTCATCTGGCCCTGCGGCTTTGCCACGTCGGAGCATCATGATAGCCCTCTTTACCTCAGATCTTGTTGGGGGGCGCAATTGATTTTGAGTTGGTGTGCTGCTGGTGGGATCTCTATTGCTTGGTCGGGCGGTGGTTTATTCAACAGCTCGCTGAAATGCTCTGTCCACCTTTGGTGTTGTTCCTCCTTGGTGGTGAGTAGTCGTCCCTCTTCATTCCGGATGTGTGTTGTTCTGTCTGAACTTCCCAGCTAGTTTCCTGGTGGTCATGTAGAGTTCCTTGAGGTTATTTTGTGCTGCTGCTTCCTGTGCTTCTTTCGCCAGTGCCTCAATGTCGTTTTTCTTGTCCCGTTTGGCACTTTTCCTTACTTCCTTGTTTGCTTCCTCGTAGTCCTTGTGGGCTGCGGCCTTTCTCGCTCGTGTCTTGTCGTGTCTTTAGTGTGTCCTTTTTGGCCCTCCTTACTTCTATTTTTTTTCCAGTTTTCTGTTGACAGCCAAGGTTTATGGTTTGTTGTCCTTTTCCCCAAAACTTCCAGACAGGTCTCTTTCCATACACTTTTCAGGCTGTTCCAATACTCCTTCACTGGTTGTTCTTGCAGGGCTTGAAACCTGTTCTGGAGGGTGGTTTTATACAGCTCAGTTGTTCCAATGTCCTGGAAGAGCTGGATGTTGTACTTTGTTCTGTTCCCAGAAGGGGTATTGTGGCGCTTTAGCTTGAGTTGGAGTTTTGCAGCCAGTAGGTGTTGGTCTGATCCAGCGTCTGCCCCCCTCTTTACTCTCACATCCAGGAGAGACCGTCTGAACTTCCGGTTGATGCATATGTGGTCAATCTGGTTTTCGGTAGTGTGGTCGGGAGATATCCAGGTGGCTTTATGAATGTGTTTATGGGGGAATATAGTGCCTCCTATGACCAGGTTGGTGTCAGCACACATGTCTGCAAATCTTTCCCTATTTTCGTTCATGGTACCAAGTCCATGTCTTCCCATGGCCAGTTCATATCCATTGTTGTTGTTTCCCACCTTGGCATTCAGGTCGCCCATGAGTAAGGTTAGGTCTTTTTCCTTCCTGGACTGAAGTAGATGTTGTAGTTGGTTATAGAAATTATCCTTCATTTCCTCCTCTGCATTGTATATTAGTGTACACTAGTCAATTTTACTGCCCTTTTGAACTGGGCAAATAGGAGTGTTTGCGAGACGAGTTTGAGCACTTCCTAATGATTCCTCCTAACCAAAGACCATTTATGACAGGGGCTATCCCATTTATTGCCTCCTGTTTTAAAGGATATTGCTTAACTCTTGGATGCCACTCTGATCTTGGTTTGATCTGTACTGGGGGAATGGACATTAAAGGTCCTACATCAGATGGGCACTTTGTCCACAGTTTTTCAGGAAGCACAGCCAATCCCCCCTCCTCCTTTTCATTCGAACAAGTTTTGATTAGCCAGGGAAGCGCATAAGCGCATGCCCTTCCAACAGCTACACCACTTCCTCATAGCTTATTTACCGTAATTTTCGGACTATAAGTCGCGGTTTTTTTTCATAGTTTGGGTGGGGGGGCGACTTATACTCAGGAGCGATTTATATACATATATATGGTTTTTTTTCACTTTTTTGGGCATTTTATGGCTGGTGCGACTTATACTCCGGTGCGACTTATAGTCCGAAAATTACGGTAGTCACTTTTCAATCATCTTCCGATTGCTTCAAGCAAAAGTTTGAAAAGCTTGAGAAAATTTTAACCTAATGGTATGACGCCAAATGTATTAGAGAATCCATGTGACGTAAAGTGTTGTATTATTACTATCTTTCACTATCTGTCCAACTCCCTCCCTCCTTCTGAGGCTTGGCAATGCCCATGCCTCACACCTTGACAAACTTTTTGGGAGGATGTGTTCTTTACTACATATGATTCTATCATCATTTAATTTGACTTTCTTTCCACAACGCTTCTCAATTTCCCGGTTCACACATCTTCTGCATGTGTTACTGGTTCTTCAGTTTTTTGTCTCTAGTTAATTATCAATCCAAAAGCAACTTTTTTTTTTTCTTAGCATTTAACTTTCTCAAAATCATTCTTTCTTCAAAGTTGCTCAACTAATTTTCCATACTATTCTTCAACAACTTCAACCATTCAACCTGTATTTTCCTTTCATTCAGGCAATCATTCATCAATGCTCATTTGAATCTCACACAGTCTCCAAAAATGAGTCTTTCTATCAGATTGGTCTTAATTTATCCAAGCTCGCCACACAACATACATACCGTATTTTTCGGACTATAAGTCGCGTTTTTTTTCGTAGTTTGGGTGGGGGGGCAACTTATACTGAGGAGCAACTTTTATGTGAATTTTTTTCATAAATTTTCAAAATTAAAAAAAAAAAAGTGAAACCACGATAAACGAACCGCAATGTAGCAAGGGATTACTGTAATTTGAATTTCAAGTGACGTCAGCAGCGCAGCGCGGCGGTTGTTTACATAAAGGACAAAGATTCGATCACGGGATGACGAAGATGACGAAGGACCCCACGTACTACCGGCATCATTAGCGGCTTTGTTTGTAAGTGACACGGAGGACGAAGACTTTGAAGGATTTAATGATTTGGAGTGACACAGAAGGTTTGAAAAACTATTATGGCTTTTACGCACGCCCGGTCCTACTCTACGTAGCTCTCTTTCACCTCCGTGGATGGAAGATGGGGGCCGGCGCTTGGCCGGGTGGCTGTCCGGGGACGGTGGATGGGGCTCGGACATGGCTTTTACGCACGCCCGGTCCTACTCTACGGAGCTCTCTTTCACCTCCGTGGATGGAAGTCGGGGGCCGGTGCTCGGCCGGGTGGCTGTCCGGGGACAGTGGATGGGGCTCGGACATGGCTTTTATGCACGCCCGGTCCTATTCTATGGAGCTCTTGTCCACCTCCGTGGCTGGAAGTGCCACCTCCGGGGATGGAAGTCCACGCCGCCACACGCCTGGAAGTCCACGCCGGTGCTTGGGGCTGTGTGGCGGTGAACTATTTATGTTATAGTTATTGGATATATTTTATTTCGTGGAGCAACTTGTATATGTTTTTATCGTTACAGTTCAGTAGTTGTTGGCTCGTTGAACTCTTGTTTTGTTAAATAAAGAGCCGTTTACCAAACCCACGTCTTTCCTTGTACTTTGTTAACGCTACAATATAGTTATATACTAGATCTGTGGAATAACGATGAGGCCGACGTCAGGGCACACGCGCGGCGTTGTTGACAAAGGACGAGGAATTTGATCGATGGATTTAATGATTTGGAGTGACACAGATGGTTTGATAATATTATTGCTTATATAATAGTTATTTGATATCTAATTTATATATCGTTATATGGGCCTGTGGAATATTTTGAAGTGTAAGCGCCGTCAGCGGCGGGCACCCATTGTTGACATAAAGGACGATCGATGGATTTAATGAATTGGAGTGACATAGATGGTTTCATAAACGTGTTATTTATGTAATAGTTTTTTGAATAACTGAATGTTACGTCAGGCCCGTTCTCAGCTCTTCGTTTGTGTTTATGTCACGTTAGCATACCTATCGTTTAGCCTGTTGTTGCTTGTTCATGTCTGTTCTTGGTGTTGGATTTTGTCAAATAAATCTCCCCCAAAATGCAACATTTACTCCGGAGCGACTTATATATGTTTTTTTTCACGTTATTGTGCATTTTATGGCTAATGCGACCTATATTCCGGAGCGATTTTTAGTCCGACAAATACGGTACATCATTTTCAACTCAATCTGGAGAGAAGGGACTCGTATGTGAGATTGCTGTTTGTGGACTTCAGTTCTGCATTCAACACCATTGTACCACAGCGACTCATCTGCAAACTCGACAAGCTGGGCCTCAGTACCTACCTCTGCAACTCGCTACTGGACTTCCTCTGTCAGAGGCCTCAGGTGGTACGTGTTGGCGACAAAATCTCCGCCAGCATCACGCTGAGCACGGGGGCCCCCCAAGGCTGCGTGCTCATTCCGCTGCTCTTCACCCTGTTGACGCATGACTGCACTGCAACTTACAGTAGCAACCACGTGCTGTAATATGCCGACGACACGACTCTGGTGGGTCTCATCACCGGGGGCGACGAGACTCAATACAGGTCGGAGGTCGACCTTCTCGCCACGTGGTGCAGGGACAACAACCTCCTGCTGAACGTCAACAAGACCAAGGAGATTGTTGTTGACTTCCGGAAGGGTCACACCCAACACCTGCCACTGACCATCGACGGTGCTGTGGTGGAGAGAGTGAGCAGCACCAGATTCCTGGGGGTGCACATCAGTGAGGACCTCTCCTGGTCCACCAACACCGCATCACTGACGAAGAAAGCTCAGTGCCGCCTGTACTTCCTGCGGAAACTCAGGCGAGCAAGTGCTCCTCCGGCCGTCATGACTACATTCTACCGTGGCACCATTGAGAGCGTCCTCTCCAGTTGTATCGCTGTTTGGGGTGGTAGCTGCACTGAATACAACATGAAGGCCCTGCAGCGCATAGTGAACACAGCTGGTAAGATTATTGGTGCTTCACTCCCCTCCCTGAAGGACATTTACACCTCCCATCTCACCCGCAAGGCGACCACGATTGTGAGTGATGTGAGTCACCCCGCTCACTCTTTTATTTATTATTTATTCATTGTTTGTGCCTTCCTGTTTACTTGTATGTATATTGTGTACTATGTCTTGTCACCGTGGGATAGTGGGAACGTAATTTCGATCTCTTTGTGTGTCTTCACGTGAAGAAATTGACAATAAAGCAGACTTTGACTTTGATTTGACTCACACATAGAAGCTTGTATAATCTTATAACACAACCAATCAATTATTCCTATTAAATCGAGCATTGCAATCTCTCAAATTCACAATTTTGCCTCATCCAATTCCTGAAAGCATGTTCTGTCGTTTTTTTGGTTTTTATTTCTTCGACTTTCCCATGAGGGCTCGACACTAATATGCACTAGTGTGGATCAGTTTCTGCCCGCAAACAGATTTCTCTCTTTTCCTCTCATTTTTATTTTTCAAAATTGTTTCTGTTTCTGCAAATTGGATAGACCAGTGGTCCCCAACCTTTTTTGCGCCACGGACCGGTTACATGTCAGAAATATTTTCGCAGACCGGCCTTTGTATAAATAAATAGTACATTTATATAAAGAATTAATACATTTCTAATAAATATATAAATACGATGAAATAAAATGGCATAAAAAGTATAAACCACATAAAAGTAAAACTCACCATTACGTTGAATTAGTGGGAGCACTGAGCTTGTTTCTCAGAAACGAGCTGGTCCCATCTAGGCGTAATCAGAGACAATGACACCCGAAGTGGTTAAGGTTTGTCTTTTAATACAGGATGCTTGGTCTCCATGTGCCGAAGCAGTTTTGAATGCTTCATTGCCTCGTTAGCTAGCCTGTCGCCACATATTATACAGAGTGCGCTTAGCGCGTCAGAGTCACCTGTGGCCATGAATCCATATTTTAACTAGGACTCCAGAAAATGCAGCTTTCCTTTTCTTAGAAGTCGGAGCTTCTTCTTCTTCCGTCTCCTGATTGGGCTTTTTTCCCTTTCCGAAGAAGCTTTCCAAACATCTCAGTTTCTTGCTAATTTTTGCTTGCTTCGCGGGCTTGACTGGCGTGACGTCACGTGACCGGGACGAGTGTCTTGACTCGAATGAACACAGATAAACCGACGGATGCCAATTTTTTTTATATTTTTCAAAATAAATTTTTACTCATTTTTGCTAGCTTTGCGGGCTCGACTGAGGAAACATCTCATGTGACCGGGACGAGCATCTTGACCTGAATTAATTGATCGTCGATAAAAAAAACAATTCTGTGCGGTTTGGCGGCCTGGTACCAAGTGACCCACGGACCGGGTTGGGGACCGGGTCAGACCACAGTCGAGCAAATTTCTTTGCCCTAAAAGTTTAGCCAATTTCATCATTTTAACATACGCAGACACAGCTCTCACGCGCGAGGGGTGGGGCCCGGCATCAATGATTCGTCACAGGCTGGCCATTTCTTGCAGTCGATCAGGAGCTGGTTCCCGCCCACACACACGAGGACAGCACATTCAAATTTTTTATTTATCCTTTAGTAGCAATTTACATTTCTTTACCACTTGATTTGCAAATTTTAACTTTAGTGTGCACACAATTTGCTCCCTGGTCATTTGTCATTCTATAATCTGACAATGAATCTAAACCAAAAGTAACATGTTTTTTTTTTTCTTTTAATGCACTCAGAATGTCTCATGCTGTATGGACATCTATTATTTCTTTCTCTGTAGGAGCATGAGCGGTCAAAGGGGAGGAAGCTAGTCATGCTGAAAATTTGACTTTTTCTCTGCCTCTTCCTCCACCCTTTGATTGGTTTTGTTATACATGACGACACACTTTTGCCAAGTGTCCCCGTTTCCCACAGTTCCAACAGTCCAAATTTGATGTGGATTTTGAATTGAATGGCGGCCTCATCACTTTTAATTTTTCTATTTTTTGTCTTTTGAATTTGTTCTCTTCTCTCTTGTGAAGCTTTCAACCACACTCTAGCACATTGCAATTTTCTCTCTTTTCTTTCCTTTCTCAATCCCTTTGGCTTCGTAGCCACACTCCTTCAAAATGTCTACCACTACGTTCCACATTTCGACTTTCCTTGTAGTTCATACTTTTTCTTCCACTTCGGCATGTATTGCATACAATTAAGAAATCTACTCGCCATGTACTCCTCATCTCCTTCAAGAGCCCCTTTATTTGGAGATTTGCAGTTTACATTTCCCATTTTAATTTGGTATTTTTAGTTCTTCCAATTTTTTTTCTTTGAGGATCCTCAATGCAAGTTTAAATTGACCTTTCAACAAATTTCTTGCCTGTGTTATTTGCTAGTACTGCTCTTTAGTTAATTTATCCTACCAGTCACACTCAACCACACAACTTTCAGGCAAACAGCTTAGAAAAACGGACAAAAAAAATCTACGCCCTTCTTCAATTAAGAAAAAGAAGCTCTGTTTTATCTCGCCCGTTCCTTCCACTGGGACTCGAACCCAAGCTGTTCATTGGCTCGGAAAAACGGACAAAGAAATCTCTACGCTCTTCTTTGATTAACAAAAAAGAAGCTCTGTGTTTCTTAGCACGTTCCTTCCACTGGGACTCTAACCCAAGCCAGATCCCATAGCTTGGAAAAACAAAGAAAAATCTACGCACTTCTTCGATGAACGAAAACGAAGCTCTGCTTTTCTTAGCCTGTTCCTTCCACTGGGACTTGAACCCAAACTATATCTCGTGCACTTTTCACTTTTACGCGTTTCATCACAACTTTAGGGCTTTTACTTACTTGTCCCCTGGTTCGTTGCACTTCCGGATCCCGTCAATCCACTGTTGTCAGACGAAGGCAGACCTAAGATGCTGGCGCAGCGAAGAATTTTCTTCCCAGGTCTTTCTTTTCCAGGTCCTCCTAATGGACGCTGGCTTGTTGACAATGCAGCACGTCGTCCTCCGTCGATCAGCAGTGGGTATGTGAGGGATCCGGGAGTGGTGCTCACTCTAACTTATTTTGCAAGAACCACACGGGAGACAGTATGCCTTTTGAACACTTGCAAGTGGAGAGCTCGTTCATCACTGTGCATACAGCGATGATCGAACGAAGTCTGACTTTGGATTCTTGCAAGAGAGTTTTTATTGAGAGAAAGCAGGGTGGGGATGAGAGTGGACAGGATTGGGGTAAACCCCTGGCCACTGGTCAAAGCATAGCAGGGGGTGTTTTACGACGTTGGGGAAGCAGAACAACTTAGATTGCTTCCTCTGCAGCTGGTCAATCAGTTCAAAGGATCTTAGCACTTTGTTCTACTACTTTGTAGTACAGGACACGTTTAGTTAATTATTACAGGTTACATTCCAACATAAGCATAGGATGAAACTAATCTATCAACCCTAACAAGAGCCGTCGCTGAAATTTAGAAAATATTTTTAAAGTCCTGATGTACTTTCCAAATTTTAAGTGGACCTAAGTGCGCAGGGAGCTTAATTTTGTCCGATCGCGCAACTGCAGCGCACCGCCGAACGCGCAACCGTAGCGCGTCGACGACCGCGCAACTGCACCGCGCTGGTCGCATTATTGTGACAGAGCTGTCGCTGAAATTTAGAAATTATTTTTAAAGTCCTGATGTACTTTCCAAAATTTAAGGGGACCTCAGTGCGCAGGGAGCTTAATTTGGTCCGATCGCGCAACCGCAGCGCGCCGGGCGCTCACTGTCGCATTGCTTTAAGAGCGTCTTTGTGTTTTAGGATGGCTTTACTGCTCCCACTTGCTCTCTTTGGAGGCATGATTAGGGGTTAATACAATCCTCAAAGTAATGAAAATACAATAACAACAGAGTCAGTCAGCATCGGTCGGGTTTTCTCAAGTCCTCCCGGCTCATCTCGCGAGGTTCGACCTCCGAATTTTGTTCGATAACCGAAGCAAAAAAATCTCAAATTTTTTGTTCGAATTCCGATTTGTCTATCTATATATACTGTATATATATATATTATTGGTTTTTTGGTCCACAATTTGGGAAGCGCGCTATCCGCGCCTCACGGCAAAAGCCATAGCCAATCACCTGTTATCCAATTTACCCTCCGCGTGCTCGTTTTATTTCTTCAGTTTTAGGAAAAGACTAAGACACTGAAACAAAATTTAGACTTACACAGGTTGGTTGAGTTCAATCACAATTCTTGTTAAGAAAGCTCTGTTTTCAGGAAAGTACAATACAGATCTGGGTCTTTCGTGCGACCATGCTCAAGAGCAGAAAGTCTCCATTCAGAAAAGGCAACGTTCAAGGTTCTTTGGTCAGCTTATATTCAGTTGCACATGCCAGTGTGGGCCGAGTTTGATGGGTGATGAGTCAGGGGGTGTGGCAAGTTCGCAGGAGAGTTTGATTCCATGGGAGTGGGTGCTGGTTCGGTGAGAGCTGGTTCCGTGGGGGTGGGTGCTGATTATGGGTGATTCGGTGTGTGTGGGGGCTGTTGTCTTCCATCCCGTCTTTCGGCCTTGGCGATCACCTTTGGCCGGGTTCTTGGTTGTTTTCCTCCTGCCGCTCTTCTTCTGGCACCTCTACCGGTTTTATCTCCAAGTGTCCTTCCTGTAAACCATTCTTGCACATACATCCACTTCGCCCACTGTCGCACACTACCCATTCATCATTCTTTCAATTTTGTCATTTTGTACGGAATTATGTGAGCTTTTGGCAGTGACATCAATTTATTAATGTTCCCTGACTATGCAAAGTTTGTACTCACCACTTACCATGTTTTTGTTTGTTTGTTCTTTTGATACTCCATGTACTTGCTTACGTCATCATATTCTTAGTTTAATCATGCTTCCAACCATATCTTTTCTTTGTTAGGCAAAATATTTCCCTCTGTCCAGAACGTTCAGTAGTAATCGAAAACTGGCGTCTAGCATTAGTCAAAACATAAGATATAATCAAGTACTGAACATTTTTAGACGACTTTGGCAGTGTCCGTGATTTAGAAAATCATTAGGCATGCATTAAACAGTTCCTTAAGGGTCATTAAGCTATTCAGGCAATATATCAAAAAACATTTGTTATTTCAAAGTGCTCAGAAATACATATCAGATCATAAAGTTATGAAAACCTTTGTCATTACCCCATATCAAAAATGTCTAGTTATGCATTCTTTATTGATTTGGTGTGTAGGTATAATTATATGCTTAAAATGTTTCTTTTACTGATTTAATATGTGAATATACTTGTCTGCTTATGTACTTAATTCAATGAGGTTTGAGCATGTCTGTTTTTGTAGCTAGGCAGGACTTTTTGTATTTCGACCCCATTTCTTATATATATATACGTATATATATATATATATCAGGGAGGGGAGTGAAGCACCAATAATCTTACCAGCTGTGTTCACTATGCGCTGCAGGGCCTTCATGTTGTATTCAGTGCAGCTATCACCCCAAACAGCGATACAACAGGAGAGAACGCTCTCAATGGTGCCACGGTAGAATGTAGTCATGACGGCCGGAGGAGCACTTGCTCGCCTGAGTTTCCGCAGGAAGTACAGGAGGCGCTGAGCTTTCTTCGCCAGTGATGCGGTGTTGGTGGACCAGGAGAGGTCCTCACTGATGTGCACCCCCAGGAATCTGGTGCTGCTCACTTTCTCCACCACAGCACCATCGATGGTCAGTGGCAGGTGTTGGGTGTGACCCTTCCGGAGGTCAACAACAATCTCCTTGGTCTTGTTGACGTTCAGCAGGAGGTTGTTGTCCCTGCACCACGTGGCCAGAAGGTCGACCTCCGACCTGTATTGAGTCTCGTCGCCTCCGGTGATGAGACCCACCAGAGTCGTGTCGTCGGCATATTTCAGCACGCGGTTGTTACTGTAAGTTGCAGTGCAGTTATGCGTCAGCAGGGTGAAGAGCAGCAGACTGAGCACGCAGCATTGGGGGGCCCCCGTGCTCAGCGTAATGCTGGCGGAGATTTTGTTGCTAACACGTACCACCTGAGGCCTCTGACAGAGGAAGTCCAGTAGCCAGTTGCAGAGGTAGGTACTGACGCCCAGCTTGTCAAGTTTTCAGATGAGTCGCTGTGGTACAATGGTGTTGAATGCAGAACTGAAGTCCACAAACAGCAATCTCACATACGAGTCCCTTCTCTCCAGGTGGGTGAGGGCTGAGTGGAGGGCAGAGCAGATGGCATCCTCAGAGGACCGTTTGGCTCGGTACGCAAACTGGAAGGGGTCTATGGTGGGGGGGGAGAATGGATCTGATGTGCTCCATGACAAGCCGCTCAAAGCACTTCATGATGATGGGCGTCAGTGCCACAGGGCGGTAGTCATTGAAGCAGGACGGAGCAGGGTTCTTCGGCACAGGTACGATGGTGGCAGCCTTGAAACATGATGGGATGATGGCCTGCTGCAGGGAAATGTTAAAGATGTCCGTGAAGACACCCATCGGCTCCCCAGCGCAGTCCTTCAGCGCTTGACCTGGGATGTTGTCAGGGCCCGCCGCCTTACGGGTGTTGATAGCGGCAAGCGTCCTCCTCACGCTATCGGCAGAGAGGCACAGGGGCTGCTCGTGTGGAGGGGGAGGGGTCTTCAGCGGGCAAGTGCTGTTCTGAGCATCGAAGCGAGCAAAGAAGCAGTTCAGATCGTTGAGCAGACGGATGTTACCCTCACAGCTCTGCGGCGCGGGCCTGTAGTCCGTGATGGTCTGAATGCCCTGCCATAGGCTCCGTGCGTCCCTGCTGTCCTTGAAGTGGGCGGTAACCTTGCAAGAGAATGCCTTTTTCGCTTCCTTGATGCCCCGGGACAGGTCGGCCCTCGCTGTTCTCAAGCCAGCCTCATCCCCCGCTCTGAAGGCTTTGTCCCTGGCCCTCAGCAGCCTGAGAACAGCCCCTGTCAGCCATTGCTTCCAGTTAGCCCGAGTGACGATGAATTTTGTGTGGGTCACATCATCAATGCACTTCGTGATGTAAGAGGAAACAGAGTCAGTATACTCCTCTATGTCCGTCCGATTGTTGCAAGTGGCCACCTGCTTAAACATTTCCCAGTCAGTAGTGCCAAAGCAGTCTCGAAGCGCATCAGAGGCACCCTCAGGCCACACCTACCCGCTTGCGAACCGGCCTGGATGCTTTCGCCCTTTGTCTGTATGCGGACATAAGCATAACAGTGATATGGTCAGAAAGTCCAATACGGGGGAGGGGGGCGGCTTTGAGAACTCCTTCATGTGTAGAGTAGACCAGGTCTAGGAAGCTGTCACCACGTGTCGGAAAATTAACATGCTGGTGAAGCCTCGGAAAAACAGACTTTAGGTTAGCATGATTAAAATCCCCAGCGAAGATGGTGAAACCGTCAGGGTGCGCCGTCTGTTGTTCACTGACAGCCTGGTACAGTTCACTAAGAGCCGCGATCCTGTCGCCTTCAATGTTGGAAGGCGGGAATGTATACCGCGACGAGCAGAATCGCAGTAAATTCCCTTGGCAGGTAAAAAGGACGGCACTTAATGATCACAAACTCCGCCAGTGGCGAGCAGTGCTTGCATACAACTACAGAGTCCCGGCACCATTCGTCACGGATGTAGACACATATTCCTCCTCCTCGCGATTTTCCCCCATTTACACTCCATGTACTTGTTTGCATTGTCACATTCTTAGTTTAATTATGCTCCCGACCGTATTTTTCATTATTTGTCAAAACATTTTATTTCTGTCCAGAACATTCAATAGTAATCCAAGGCTGGCGTCTAGCATTAGGCAAAATACGATGTCACATCAAGCATTAATCAAAACATAAGATATAATCAAGTACAAAACATTCTTAGACACCTTGGGCCGTGTCCGTGAATTAGAATAACAGCAGGCATGCATTAAACAGTTCCTTAAGGGTCGTTATGCTATTCAGGCAATATATCAACAAACATTTGTTATTTCAAAGTGCACAGAAATACATATCAGATCATGAAGTTATAAAAACCCATGTCATTACCATATATAAAAATTTCTAGTTATGTCTCCTTTATTGGTTTGGTGTGCAGGTATAATTATATGTTTAAAATGTTTCTTTTATTGATTTAATATGTGAATATACTTGTCTGCTTAGTACTTTATTCAATGAGGTTTGAGCATATCTGGTTTTGTAGCTAGGCAGGACTTTTTGTATTTCGACCCCATTCCTTCACAAGCTAACGGCTAATGTGCAAGCGTATGAAGAGACTGCCGGCCGGCAGACCTCCCCTCATTCAACTTTATTGCGCCGGTCTGCAACAGTGGGGAGATTATGCTTCTCTTTGGAAAATCTTTATTTTATAATGCAGGGTCCGGCAAAATGATCTGACACATTTGTAGGTTTAATAAAATGCAAATCAATTAAAGAAACAAAAAAGTTGTTTCATTTCGAAAAGTACATATAATGCCATTTTGTTTTGTTTCGTTTCATTTTCGAATAATGTTATTTTGGTCTTACCGCTGCCACATTTTCCGGAGTTCTGGCGCTGCGAGGTCGGCCGGTTGATTTTTGTTTCAATGCTGATCCACTGGCTCTGAAGTTAGTAACCCATAACAAGATTGTGTTTCGAGCAGGTACGGGATCATGTCTACCAAGTCTGAAGCGCATACGGAACGCTCGTTGTGTTGCAGTTACAGATCCGTTCTTGATAAACGTTTCCACAATGAAAGCGCGATGCTCACCAGTCCAATTCATGTTAGCAACTGAAACGAAACAAAATAACATTATTCGAAAACGAAACGAAAATTAAATGAAACTGTTGGATTGCCATTGCCAATCACCTGTTATCCAATTTACTCACTGCGTGCTCGTTTGATTTCTTCAGATTTAGGAAAATGCTAAGACACTGAAGCAGAAATTAGACTTACACAGGTTGGTTGAGTTCAATCACAACTCTTGTTAAGAAAGCTCTGTTTTCAGGAAAGTACAATACAGCGCTGGGCCTTTCGTGCGACTATGCCCAAGAGCAGAAAGTCTCCATTCAGAAAAGGCAACGTTCAAGGTTCTTTGCTCAGCTTAATTTCAGTTGCACATGCCGGTGTGGGCCGAGTTTGATGGGTGGTGAGTCTTTGGGGTGGGGCAAGTTCACAGTAGAGTTTGATTCCATGAGAGTGGGTGCTGGTTCGGTGAGAGCTGGTTCCGTGGGGTTGGGTGCTGATTATGGGCGATTCGACGTGTGTGGGGGCTGTTGTTTTCCTTTCCGTCTTTCAGCCAATCATCAATCATCTTTGGCCGGGTTCTTGGCTGTCTACCTCTGGCACCTGCTGGTTTTATCTCCAAGGGACCTTCCTGTAAACATTCTCCTCCATTCTTGCACATACACTGTCGCACCTCATCCATTCATCATTCTTTCAATTTTGTCATTTTGTACGGAATTATGTGAGCTTTTGGCTGTGACATCATCACTTTATTAATGATCCCTGACAACGCAAAGTTTGTAGTCACCACTTACCATGTTTTTGTTTGTTTGTTCTTTTGATACTCTCATGTACTTGCTTACGTCATCATATTCTTAGTTTAATCATGCTTCCAATCATATCTTTTCTTTGTTAGGCAAAATATTTCCCTCTGTCCAGAACCTTCAGTAGTAATCGAAAACTGGCGTCTAGCATTAGTCAAAACATAAGATATAATCAAGTACTGAACATTTTTAGACGACTTTGGCAGTGTCCGTGATTTAGAAAATCATCAGGCATGCACTGCTTTACACGCTCTACACACATGCATGCACCCCCGCCCACCGCAGCAACACCATCGTGAAATTTGCGGATGACACAACCGTGGTGGGGCTCATCTCAAAGGGGGATGAGTCTGCCTACAGGGACGAAGTGGTCCAGCTATCGGAGTGGTGCGGAGAGAACAATCTGCTCCTAAACACGGCTAAAACCCAAGAACTGGTCATTGATTTTAGGAGGAAAAATAAAACTGACATTCCACCACTTATCATCGACGGGGTCTGTGTGAAGAGGGTGTCCTCCTTCCGCTACCTGGGAGTCCACATCGAGGAGGACTTCACCTGGGTCGTGAACACCTCTGAGCTGCTTAAAAAGGCCCAGCAGAGACTCTACTTTTAAAGGGTGCTGAGGAGGCACAGCATTACACAGAGACTGCTGGTGTCCTTCTATCGCTGCTCCATAGAAAGCACTTTAACGTACTGTATATGTGTTTGGTATTGGATATATATTGTTATACTGCCGGGAGCAGTGCGCGGCGTGTTGTGTTGTGAGCAGAGCAGGCACGTGAAAGGGGAGCCGACAACTACGCGGCTCCTGGGCTGGTGCTATGGCTAGTGTCCAAGAAGACGAGGAAATTCGCTCCACTTTGGGCTTCATTCATTATAAAGAACTTATTTTTGTTTTGTAATTAAATAGTTCAGTAATGCACTTTAAAGTTAATGGTATTACAAAAAAGAAAGAATATTCATTTTTCTTCACTTACTTATATGAGAAAAAATATAGGAATTTGATCAAGTTCAGTGTTAAAATAAGAACTTTGTATACTACAATACTCTTGTAATTTCCTAAATAAAGAGTTTGCAGTACCTTGTTGATTTTGCGTATGAATTGTTATAAATCAGGATATTGTTCTATATCGATCGTAGAGCACTATATCGTGATGTATCGTGAATGAATCACAGCAGGCTTTAAGATATCGGCAAATATCGTATCGTGTTTCTTTGTATCGATATGATATCGTATCGTGACAAAACCCGCGATTTACACCCCTATTATATACGAGATCTGTGGAATAACGACGAGGCTGACGTCAGGGCGCACGCGCGGCATTGACAAAGGACGAGGAATTTGATCGATGGATTTAATGATTTAGAGCAGGGGTGGCCAACCAGTCAGAGACTAAGAGCCACATTTATTACTGTGTCATCGCAAAGAGCCACATCATACACATGAGCACACATGAACACCCCCCCCCACACACGCGCGCGCACACACACACACACACACACACACACACACACACACACACACACACACACACACACACACACACACACACACACACACACACACACACACACACACACACACACACACACACACACACACACACACACACACACCCCTCTGCTCAGCCAAATTTATTGTGTGACATTATTATGTCACGCACCAACATGATAATGACAAATTGACTCCTACAGTACTAAAACCACAGACCAAAGACCACATTTTCAACAATGAACATTGTGTGCATTGTCTCACACAGACAAACTCTCAGTTCAACAAATTCCACAAACAAAAACATAATAAGTTTTCTCACTTACTATGTGTGGCGGGACAGACCATTCGTTTTAGTTTGTCGTTTTCAGGAGACAAGATTTCAATAACGTCACTGAGGCATATTTTAACGAACTCCACTTCATTGTATGGCTTTTTAGCCCGTGCAATGTTCCAAGCCAGTTGAAACAATGCAAGTGTGACAGTCTCTGAGTGCTTCGTAATTCTTTTGAAAAACTGTACCTATTTTTCTGCCTGACTTTTCAAAGTCTCCAAACTTGTGCTTGCGAAATTCAGTCCCTTTTGCAAAGTCCTTATCGATATTGGCATGAAGTGAGCTGAAGTGGCGCTGACCATTTGAAGCTTTTAAATGCGCCAATGACGTCCGACATATCAGGCAGAATGGCTTGCCATAGCGTTCAACAAAAAACAACTTTAAGCTTTTCTGGACCTAATGGGCCCCCGTAGTCACAGTCGCCATTCATTAAAAAGCCAGCAAAACAAATCGCTCTGTTTGTCCCTCCTCCTTTGCGGGATTTCACCTCACGCGCATGCGCGTTTGACCAAAATACCATATTGAACTCAAGCGAAGCAAATACGCACGAAAAATAAACACAAATGTTGATATGAACGTAAAAGAGCCGCATGAAACCAGCCAAAGAGCCGCATGCGGCTCGCGAGCCGCGGGTTGGCCACCGCTGATTTAGAGTGTACAGATGGTTTGATAATATTATTGCTTATATAATAGTTATTTGATATCTAATTTATATATCGTTATATGGGCCTGTGGAATATTTTGAAGTGCAAGCGCCGTCAGCGGCGCGCACCCATTGTTGACAAAGGACGATCGATGGATTTAATGAATTGGAGTGATACAGATAAAAGTTAAAGTTAAAGTCCCAATGATCGTCACACACACATCTGGGTGTGGTGAAATTTGTCCTCTGCATTTAACCCATCCCCGTGTGATTTTGATCCATCCCCTGGGGGAGAGGGGAGCAGTGAGCAGCAGCGGTGCCGCGCTCGGGAATCATTTGGTGATCTAACCCCCCAATTCCAACCCTTAATGCTGAGTGCCAAGCAGGGAGGCAATGGGTCCCATTTTTATAGTCTTTGGTATGACCCGGCCGGGGTTTGAACCCACAACCTTCCAGTCTCAGGGCGGACACTCTACCACTAGGCCACTGAGATGGTTTTATAAACGTGTTATTTATGTAATAGTTTCTTTTTAATAACTCTGAATGTTACGTCAGGCCCGTTCTCAGCTCTTCGTTTGTGTTTATGTCACGTTAGCATACCGTATCGTTAACCTGTTGTTGCCCGTTCATGTCTGTTCTTGGTGTTGGATTTTGTCGAATAAATTCCCCCCCAAAATGCGACTTATGCTCCGGAGCGACTTATAGCGTAATTTTCCATGTAAAATACGCCCCCGTGCATAATACGCACCCTAAAAATGGCATGTCGATGCTGGAAAAAAGCCTGTACCCATGTATAATACGCACCCAAATTTTGACTCTTAAGTCCGTAAACGTAAAATTATTTCAGAAAAAAGATCATCTTCGGGAACAACCGGATGTTATTCTGCCGGTCAGTATCACTGCGCATGCGCTAGCAAACTCGATAGCGAAGAAATGTTTCGGATTTGTGTAGGGAACATTGTGACAGCAAACGAGCAGGTGATCGAGCAAGCGTCTGATACGAGAGCATTGTGTTCGTATGGAGCGTGTTTGAAGTGAACAGCAGAGAAGAAAGGAACAAGGCAAAGTGTTGTGAAATAAAATATTACCTGTAATACGCATTTAGGTAGAGAACTCTTTATATAGCTGACGTGTCTTGCGCATCCGTTCTGCGCATCTGTAATGGCGGCCTCCGTATGAGATCCGGTTTGCGATGGAGATTAAAAAACAAACAATATTTGACAATAACACACCATCAAGGATTGCACCATCGCATCAAACGATGTGTCGTCAATTATGAATTTTACTGACTAAGTGTGTTGGGCAGGATGGCTGAATGCGATGCGCGATTGACAACAAACAAGAAGAAAGGTGATTTCAAGTTTTATTTCGAGGGAGATTTTCTTCAAAAATTGTTGTATCCATGCATAATGCGCACCCCAGATTTTAGGACAATAAATTAGTTAAATTTTGCGCATTATGCATGGCAAATCGCGGTATATGTTTTTTTCACGTTATTGTGCATTTTGTGGCTAATGCGACCTACATTCCGGAGCGACTTTTAGTCCGAAAATTACGGTATATGTGTTATGTATATGCTTGAAAAGTCTAATGGGTCTGGGGGTGTGAGTTGCGCAGCTGTCGCCATCTCCCTTGATTCTCTCTCCCTTTCACGGTCGGGGGCGGGATCTCAGGCGCATCGTTGCTCGCCTCATTTGCCTGTGTGCTGGTGCTAACGAGCTAGCACTCTGCTCGGGGCTCTATTGTAGTCTTCCTAGCGGTTCCGGTTCAAACTGCAAGAGAACGTTTCGCCAGCTAACACTTCTGCTGAAACTACCGCGGAGACTTACAGTTCGTCACTTTTGACACCATGTATAATGATCACAATGGACACGGACGTGTTGCTTCTAGCTTTGTTTACTTCCGAACCTCGTGCGCATATTACATGCAATGCATTATGGGAATAGTATTCCCAACGACTTCTACATTTCGGACCTGGTTGTTACATGGATGGGAGACTGTCAGGGATAACCAGGTGCTGAAAACTCATTACTGTTTTTGCACGTCAATTGTGAAAGGAAACTCTTACAACAACCATCAAGTACCGTCGCGATTGTATCTATCACTCCCTCCGGATAGACTACACTATAGTTCTTGTTACAGCAGACGTTTATTATTTATTCGTCTCCGTCAAACTATAAACAGACATAGAATCATATAAAACATATATTTACAGGATATTATTCACAAAAAGTAATAAAGGAAATGTACAATAAACCACACATAAACTTCAGTACGAACAATATGGCTAGCAAAAATGCCGTACCTCGATGGCTGCACAATATCAAAGTGAATGAGTCCAAATCTTCACAGACACTTCTGGAACGTAAACATTTTATCTTCTTCAATGACCAATAAGCACTTCTTCTCTGAACGATTTCACTTGGATTATGTTGATAACATAACCGTTAGTATTGTAGTAGAATTATTGCAGTAGGCTAGATTGTTTGATGTCTTGGCAATTTCAGCTGCACTTGACAGCAGGTACATCACTGTACAGGAAGTGCCACATCCAAACAAGTCCCCAGTGCAACAAATTAAGTCAACATAATAATGTCCAATGTGCAATGAATCACAATTAGGAAAAGAAATTCTGAACATAAAAATGATCAGAAAATCAACTTGGCAAATTTAGCTTGACCAATAATAAATCAAACAAATTGACAAATTTGGCAGTTAAAGTATCTATGATTTGAAAGATTTTGTGATCAACCACGGCTTACGGCGCCCTGGTACGTATAGCAGCTATCGTTATAGCATTAGCCATCCGCAAAGTCCCACGAGCCTCAGCTCGCAATCTCCCATGAGCCTCAGCAAAGTGTAAACAATCGCGTTTCTCAAACGATCTCCTATAAAATGATCAGAACTGATTAAAGTTCGATCTAACGCATTGGTACTACTTACCTATGTTTCCCTTCCATATCGATCCGTAGATTTACTCGAAACATTAACAGAGCAGCCTATTTTGACATGAAATAGTCTGGTACGTATAGCAGCTATCGTTATAGCATTAGCCATCCGCAAAGTCCCATGAGCCTCAGCTCGCAATCTCCCATGAGCCTCAGCAAAGTGTAAACAATCGCGTTTCTCAAACGATCTCCTATAAAATGATCGGAACTGACTAAAGTTCGATCTAACACATTGGTACTGCTTACCTATGTTTCCCTTCCATATCAATCCGTAAATTTACTCGAAACATTAACGGAGCAGCCTATTTTTAAATGAAATAGCCTCGCGGGTACAACAGCTATTCGGTGACGCCCCCTGACTACAGTTGCCCTAATGTTGGGAAGCGATGCGACCTTGTAATTTACTAGTCGTACTAAAACGTACTGAAACATTTTGGCAGAGCACTGTGTACAACCAGTATGGATCAACAAATTCATCAATTGATCCATATATAAGGCGCACTGGACTATAAGGCGCACTGTCGGCTTTTGAGAAAATGTTTGGTTTTTAGGTGCGCCTTATAGTCCGGAAAATACGGTAGACCTTTCTCACTTGGAAAAAGAAAAAATCTCACCCAATTTCACCGCTTTTTCTTCAATTTGCACATACTCCGACAGCCATTCCATCTTAAAAGAACTGCATTTCTTTGTTACTGTGGCTTGGTGAGTGGATGTATCGCTGCCTGTTCATTTCGCCATGATGCGGGGTTTGTATTAGCATTTATTAACCTGCTAGCTAACCTGCACGGCGCATATAGATGCTTTGCAGTCACGTGATTTTATCACGTGATTTTGTGTTATCTTGCCGGTCAACCGGTCAGCTCGTTCCTACGTGTTCGTACAGATTCAGTTTGATTTCTGCGCTACATTTTCACCGATTTCATCCGAATTATGGCTGATTTGCTATCCAATGAAGTTGGGCATTTGGATGAAGAATCCAAGAAACGTTACCGAGAGAAGTTGAACCTTGTTGGCACAACGGATCCGTACCTTTTACCGAGAAGCATGCTAAAATCACCTGAGCATTTTGCAACAGCCGACCTGCATGATCTCTCATATCCAGATATTTATAATTACCTCGTCGATTCACCATCTCCGTACACTGGAAAGGACCTTAAGGCATACAAGAGTCTGGATGCCTACAAGTATTTTACAGCAGGTTTTGTGCATGATGGGCTGATATGGCAGATTCCAAACAAGAATCGATTTCTTCTCATGACCAAGGTAAGGAAAATATCATATTGAAATCTGAGAAATTAATTCCTACAATAAAACATTACATAATTTCCAACTATTCAGTATAGAGCTTATGCAACAATTTCTACAAAAATACTTTTTAGAATTCATGCTTGATAATTCCTTTTGGTCTCTTGCTCAAAATGAACCAGGTTTAAATTTTCAAGCTAATTTAATGAATGATTCATGAGAAAATTTACCAAATGCCAGGTAAAATATGCATAAATGGACCGTAAGAGGTCTAGCCTTGTATATTATATCCAAATTAGGGACTGATAATAATATAAGCCTTATATTATAAGGTATGTCATATTATCTGTTTTAGGTAAAACACTCTCAACGGATGAATGATCCTCCCCTCAGACCTTGGGTAGCAATAGCGAAAGATGGTCAGATCCTGTGCTGCCACTGTACCTGCATGGCTGGATTGGGTGAAACATGTTCACATTCAGCAGCATCCCTGTTCGCCCTGGAGACATTAATACGTATGAAGACGGCCACTTCATGCACATCACTACCTTGTCAGTGGCTGAAACCATCAGCATCGCACATAGAATATGCTGAAGGATGCAATATTGATTTTGCCCGTCCAGCCCAGAAACGAAAGTCAGAAGTTTCAACTCCTGAGGAAAGTGCTGCGAGAAAACTGCTGAATGTTCCTCCACCAACTGAAGAGCAGAAAGCTCTTCTTGGAGGAGAAGACGACAGCCTCCACGTGGCCTCCTCTGCAAGTAGCAAGAAATGGTGCAAGACCAACTTGTGAAACGAATGTCGTCAACCAAACGTCGAGCTCGTCGAGCTGGCAGGCTTAGGACCGGCGGACGGGCAGTCATCCCGACCGTCGAAAACCGAGGCCTGTCAATGCTTCAACTCAATGTCGAGGGCCTAACAACCGCCAAACTCGAAGTCCTGCGTCACCTGGCTGATTCCAACGAGGCAGCGGTTCTGCTCCTGCAGGAGACACACTGCACATCCGACAACATCCTCAAGATCCCTGGGTTCCATCTTGCTGGGTCCATCTACAGCAAGCAACACGGTGTGGCAACGTTCGTCAGGACTGAATTAAGCTGGTCAGCCAGCAGCCAATCCCCACCAGGCTCTTACATCGAGTGGCTGGTTACAAAAATCCAGGAAACATCAGTCGTCAACGTATACAAACCCCCACCATCGGAGCTGTCCGTGACATCACTCCCATCAATAACTGCACCTGCCATCTATGCAGGTGACTTCAACTGTCAGCACACAGACTGGGGTTACAACCACATAACACCTAATGGAGTGGCGCTGAGTGAATGGGCCTCCAACACTGATGCTCTGCTGCTGTACGACCCCAAGGAGCCTCCAACGTTCTTCTCTGCACGCTGGAACACCTCCACCAACCCGGACCTGGCCTTCGCCATCTGCCACAGTAACGACCCGAAACCGGAGAGACGCATCCTGGATAGGTTTCCCCGATCACATCACCGGCCATCCATCATTAAAGTCCCAGCACTGGTGGAACCGGTACCAGGGAAACCCGTCAAGCGATGGAACTTCCGAAAGGCCAACTGGGAGTCGTATGCTGAGGAGACTGAAAGAAGGTCAGCTGGCCTGCCAGACCCAGACACAGGCGATCTGGATGCGGCCTATGCAGCCTACTGCCAGGTCCTCCTGGGTGCGGCAAAGAAGACCATCCCACGGGGCTATAACAGGAACTACATCCCGGGTTGGGACAAGGAATGCAGCCGCCTTCTGTGTGATCACCAGAGGGCTAGCTCCAGAGAAGAGGTGGACATGACTGCAGCAGCACTGCTCCAGAAGCTGGATATCACCCGTAGGGCCAGATGGACAGAAGTCGTCGAATCAATCGACTTCACCCATTCTAGTCGCAAGGCGTGGCAGACCATCAACCAGCTCACAGGCAGAAATACAACACCCCACAGCTGCCCAGTCACAGCAAATGCCATTGCATCCCATCTCCTGAAGAACGGCCGCTTCCCGGATGTTGATAAAGTTTTTGCCCGACTGATATCGTGTGAGGTGTCTGGCCTCTCGGGAGCGGCCAGTGTCGATTCCAACCTCTCGGGAGAATTCACAGCAGAGGAACTCAGTGAGGCCTTGAGCAAGCTCAAGCCAGGCAAATCCCCTGGCCGTGACAACATCCACCCAGAGTTTGTCATCCACCAGAGCACAACAACATCTGGTTGGCTCTGTGCTTTCTTTACATCATGCTACCGGAGATTAAAGCTCCCAAAGACTTGGCGCCGTGCCTCTGTCATAGCTCTGCCGAAGCCAAATAAACCTGCAGAAGATCCTAAGTCATACAGACCAATCTCGCTGCTCTGTGTCCCATTTAAGATCTTGGAGAAGATGATCCATAGCCGCATCGAGCCAGTGGTGGACTCACAGCTCCCACGGGAACAAGCTGGTTTCCGTCGTGGAAGATCAACAGCAGACCAGGTAACACTACTCTGTCAGGACATCGAGGACAGCTTCCAGGACAGTGAGAAAGCTGGGGTAGTGTACCTGGATCTGACGGCTGCATATGATACCGTTTGGCACCGGGGACTTCACCTGAAGCTGCTGAGGACAATACCAGACCGGCACATGGTTAAGTTCATCATGGAGACAATTTCCAACCGCAGCTTCATCCTCCAGACCAGCAGTGGCCAGTGCAGTAGGCTCAGAAGACTGAGGAACGGGGTACCGCAGGGGTCTGTCCTCTCGCCGATGTTGTTCAATGTTTACATCCACGACCTACCTGATACAGCATCGCGAAAGTATGGCTACGCAGACGACCTTGCCATCATGCTGAGCCGACCAACGTGGAAGGCGATGGAAGAGGGTCTTAATGAAGACATGGGCACACTGGTAGCATACCTTCGGAGGTGGCGTCTACAGCTCAGCGTCGGAAAGACAGTCGCAGCGGCATACCATCTTAGCACCAGAGAAGCCAGGAGGGAACTTGAGGTGCGCGTTGACAACAAATGTCTGGAGGTCCAGCAAGCCCCGAAGTACCTTGGAGTGCGTCTGGATCGGACATTATCCTTCAAACAACACCTGGAAGAAGTCAAGGCCAAGGTGACATCCAGAGCCGCGCTGATCCGCCGCCTTGCTGGAACAACCTGGGGAGCCTCCGCTAAGACGCTGCGAATATCCACCCAAGCCCTGGTCTTCTCTGCAGCAGAATACTGCAGCCCAGTCTGGAGCAGAAGCCCGCATGCGAGAAAGGTCGACGTGGCTATTAATACCTCCCTCCGGATAATAACTGGATGCTTGAAACCTACTCCTGTGTCCCTCTTGCCGGTCCTCGCGGGAATAGCACCGGCCGGCCTCCGACGGGAGGCTGCCACCCTCGCCCTGGCCAGGAAGGCACAAAAATATGACTGGCACATCTTGCACAACACCACAATAACACCAGCACCTCCAAGCAGACTCAAGTCCCGCCACCCCTACAACAAGGCAGCACAAGAGATGCTCAACTCCACCTCTGAGGACATCTCCAGAGATGCATGGTTGGCAGCAGCTTGGAAGCAGGAGTGGGAGTCGGCCGGACCCTCCCGAGTCCACCGCTACATTTGGGACCCAGGAGATGGCGCCATCGGAGGAGACGACCTACCACGCCGGCAATGGACCACGCTGAACCGCCTACGGACTGGGGTCGGTCGCTTTGGGTCATCAATGAAGACGTGGGGCTTGGCGGACAGTGCGGCATGCGAGTGTGGTGACCCTGAGCAGACCGCCGACCATATAATCAACATCTGCCCCTTATATGGACCACCCTCGGAAGCCAGCCTCTTCGACCTAGGACCAGAGACGCGGGCATGGCTACGCGACACCGAGTTGGACATCTGACGTTACACGAAAGAAAGAAGAAGAAGAAAGCTGCCTTTTACAAGGCTTTGTCTGAATGCGGTGGAAGACCAGCAATTTTGAGCATTGTCCCTGACTATGCTGACAACTTTGTGCCAAGGGCAGTGAAGCGAAAGCTTCCTGTACCTCTCTCACAGCTGTACGATTCTGGCAATATGAAACTCAGCCCAGATGAACTTGCACTAAAATGCCGGTCAGAGCTGGAAAAGTTACAGTCCATTACCAGAGAGCAGGTTTGTATTTTTTTCGCACTTAGTAATTAATATATATATCATAAATAATTTATTGTTCTCCAACCTGTTACAAATAATCTAATCATAGTGAAAACAATTTTTATTAAAATGTTTTTCCGATATCTGCGGTTGAAGAAGAGTCCAGGGGCCAAGCAACATCAACAACTTGGTTTCAACAAAGAACTGGGCGAATTACGGCCTCGAATTTTAAGGCAACGACCAGGACCAATGTCTCAAAGCCATCCAAGTCATTGATCAAGAGCCTTCTTTTCAAATCTCAGCGTGCACCACATCTTCACCAGCGGGTAGTTGATCATTTTCACAAGGGACAGACTGGGAAATATTGACAAGTGCTGCTGCTGCTGCCAATGCCCTCTCGCGGTCTCTCTTGCGCTGCTTGAGATTTTGTCTTCTCTCAAAGATCTTCAATGAACATTTGAGTTTTCGTTTGTGAGGTGACTGGGTATGCTCAAATATACTTGGCACATAGTCTGGGGATAGTGGATCTTCGCTTTTTGCACCTGAAACAATTAAACAATCACATTATTCATAATGACTACCATAAATAATTAAGCACGTTGTTGAAGGGAATATACCCAGTTCAATTTGTTTCGTAATGGCATTTCATAACTTGACATTAAAAAACTGAATAGAGTGAAATCATTCAGATACTGTACCTGTCTGTTCAAGTTGCTACCATTTTTATTTTTTGTTTATTTTTGCATGATGCCTCATCTGATTGGCTTGAAAACTTAACCAATAAAAATTTTAACCTTGTGCCAATGGCTTGAAAACTTTATCAATGTAGATTTTACCTTGTGCCAAATGAAGTAACAAAAAGCCTCTTGTTCAAAAATGCTTCATTAAAAAAAATTGTTTCACAAGGTTCATAATAATTTTTTTTGAAATTTCCTAATGCATTCACTCATGAGAATTAATTGTTCAATTCCAATATGAAGTTCAATATTTACATTGATAAAGTTTTCAAGCCAATCAGATGAAGCATCATGAAAAAATAAACACAAAATAAAAACGGAGGGGGGAGGGGTGAACTGAAGAAATCATCCCATTCCCTGCCTTGCTGCTCTTGCTGCCTTTCTAAAAATGCACCCAGCATTTTCAACAATCATATTTGTATCATCCCATATTGTATTATTTCACAAATCAGGGGTGAATAGTTTGTTTACATACCTGATATGAAGTGCTCATTGCATATCCTTGTGTAAATCGTAGGTTTCCATCGTTCACGACGAATATCCGCGATCCATTTATCACGTTTTTTCATGTTCGCCGGAAATCTATAGAAGCTAAGATTTGGTTTATCGCCTCTTCTATTGCTACATCCAACAGCACAGCAGGTATCCGGCATTTTTAAGCTCAAATAGCAGCAGATATAACAAGAAAGCGTGTGTGAGTCGTTGACCGGCACTGAAAAGTTGACCGCCAAGATGGCCGCCAAGCTAATGTGGGTAGCTTGATGACGTCAGCTGCAAAGCCTCTATAGGCAGGGCCCAGACGCAAGCACTAGGGATGGGCGATACCAATGATTTTGGATTCGATCCGATACCAAGTATTTCCTGCCCAAAACTACCCGATATCGATCCGATATCGATGCCGGAAGTGTAATTTCCCGCCAAAAAAACCAATTTAAATGCAGTGGCATGCTGCATCAATATTTTGTGCCTTACATGTGACTATTGACCTGCACATTTGTATACTACAGCAGGTGTTTCACTGCAAATGATACTTGCTCTTGGAGAGTCATCTATTGAATTTTGTAGAAAAAAGTATTACGTCATGTACATGAATTATTAATCTTTTTAGAAAAACATTAATGGAAGATGCATATTAATAGTATAACTTTAATTAAAAGGAGCTATTCTTTACTTTTTTCTCTCGCTCTCTGTTGTTAGGAAAAAGTTTTGTCTTTTAGTATATTGTAAAAAGAGACATGGTACCAACAGAGATGCAGGGCTTAATCGTCATGAGCAGCAAAACTATCAATTTGTAAAGCCACTGGATACTTACATTTAATATTGTAATACTTTAGTGTTGTTTATAGGAAGTGGAGTTACAAATAAAACGTATGGCGTTCGACCACAAATTGAAAAGGGGAAAACTTTATTTATAAATGACGCAGTAATTATTGCTTCAAATAGCACATCAACCACAAATGCTTACGATTTTTGGTTAGCACCTGATACCTGGATATGTCTTGCCTTTCTGAAACGCTGCTTCTAAGGTACTTTGGTACCTTAGCCTCGGTGTGGCTGCAGGGTTTTCCGTCGCTGCCTTAGTGTCTGCGGCACGTTTCAACTGCAGCTCTTCATGAACCGTGGGGTGAATTTTACTTAAATGTTTTGTTAAGTTTGTGGTGTTGCCACAATATTTAATCGTTTTGTGACATATTTCACATCTTGCCTCGTTGTTATTAACTAAAATATAATACCTCCAAACCAGACTTCTCTTACGTTCGGACTGGGCCGCCGCCGTGGCCATGCTTGTTTGTGTTTGGATTGGAAAGGGGGGCGGAGGAGGAGGGCTTGGCTTGTGAGAAAAGGGGGCGGGAGCAGAGCAGAGCAGGACACGCCGGTGCAGCAGGCGGAAGGAAAAGTAGTGCTAGCATGAGTGCAAGTCGTCAAATTGGAGCAGAAAAAAATGAGGGAAAATATAATTAAATAATTGTAAGTATCGATATTTTAGCTAGGGAGATCGATACTCAAAAATGAGCAGCCTGGATCGATATATCGATATTTTGGTATCGATCCGCCCATCCCTAGCAAGCACCGTCAATGCCATGATTGGCTTCGTACCGTAAGTGAACCGTATCGTATCATTGGCTGGACACCTGTCACTCACTGAGTGAGAAACAAAAAAAAACAATATTATTGGGCGAATTAATTAGATTAGGTCTAATATTAATATAATATTATAATTGATACAATATATTATAATAATATATTATAATCTAATATTAATTAATACGTTATATTGATGTTGTTTATGCGCTGGATAGATTTTCTTGTGCGCTGAGAATGTGCGGGCAGTGCGCGATTGCGCACGCGCGCAGTTTAGAGGGAACATTGATCGAGTCTAAGTTTTCCTTTTGCGTTTTCTATTTAATTTCTATAATCACACTAGGGCAGATAGATGAAGGGATTTCATAGATAAATAAGCCTTAGAACTTTTGTCAAAAATGAATATTTGCATCATCATCCACAGCAGAATTGTCAATGCCCCTGTCCCCTCCCCAATAAATATCTACAACGATGTCCGCGCAGTTTATGATCTTTCCTGCCCCATGCCATCACAGATTACAATTTATATTGCTATTCTGAATGTATAGTTTATTCCTTACAGTCTATGTTGTCACGATAATACTTCTGCTGCACTGTAATTTCCCATCTTGGGATCAGATACAGTAAGCTAAGATGCTGAAACACTTTCGGTCAGTCATTATTAATGAACTAATAATTATATTATTTTATTAGTACGCATTTTTGAGAAAGTAGTTTGGGATTACCAGTCTTGTTCTAGTAAAAGTATTTATTTGTGAAAGAAAAATGACAAGATATGTTGTAATCGTGTCTCATGGAATTCAATTATTATGAGGATATTTAGAAGACATACAGCCCTAGAAACAAGTCATACTGAAGATAAATGAATGACTGAATGTTTAAAGTGTGCATACATATCACGTTTATAAATTCTTCTGTTTTATGTTTTACTCATTCAGTTGTGGTCTATATAAAGTGGAACAGCGATATTTTTGTTTGAATTCCTCGTTCTGATAGCATCACAGGTCCCTCTTTTATACTTGTTCTGAGGTGCGGTTCAGAGCAAGTCATTTTGGTGCTGTCTCTTTAAACGCAAATGAGATACTTCACACCTCACTCCCTCCAGGCCGCAAGATGTACGCTGTTTTTGGAAGTTGCCTAGGGCGACAAATACCCTTGGTAGGAGGGGGGTCCCGGGACTCCTCCAGGATGCAAACAAAATGTTCAAAAAATTATGTCTGTCTTTCTTTTTTTCATCAAATCACTTTCCTTGTTGATGGCGTCGTTATGTCTATGGCTGTTCTGGCTGTTCAGCTCCCTCTACCTCCAGCACCTCCTGTCCGCTGTCCCTCTCTGATCTCCTATCCGCTGCAAGGGATCAATCTAGGGACCTAACCACCTACACTTGTCAGAGCAGTGAGGTCTTCTGGGAAGTGCAGTGTATGCAGCGACCATCTTGTCAGGGATGTAGCAGCTCTCTACCACCGTAATCCCATAATACAGTGGTCCCCAATCTTTTTTGCGCCACGGACCGGTTACGTGTCAGAAATATTTTCGCGGACCGGCCTTTATATAAATAAATAATACAATTACATAAATAAATAATACATTTATAATAAATACGATGAAATAAAATGATACGACTGGCATAAAAACAAGTATAAACCACATAAAAGTAATACTCACCATTACGTTGAATTAGTGGGAGCACTGAGCTTGTTTCTCAGAAACGAGCCGGTCCCATCGAGGCGTAATCGGAGACAATGACACCGGAAGTGGTTAAGATTTGTCTTTTAATGCAGGATGCTTGGTCTCCATGTGCCGCAGCAGTTATAAAGGCTTCATTGCCTCGTTAGCTAGCCTGTCGCCGCCACATATGCAGAGTGGGCTTGGCTCGTCAGAGTCACCTGTGGCGATAAATCCATATTTTAAGTAGGACTCCAGAAATTTTCTTTCAAATGTAGCTTTCCTTTTCTTAGAAGTCGTAGCTTCTTCTTCATCCGTCTATTCATTGGGCTGTTTTCCCTTTCCGAAGAAGCTTTCCAAACATTTCTGTTTCTTGCTCATTTTTGCTTGCTTCGCGGGCTCGACTGGCGTGACGTCACGTGTCCGGGATGAGCGTCCTGATTCGAATTAACACAGATGCGCCGACGGATGTAATTGGGAGAGAAACGCCAATTTTTTTAAATATTTTTCAAAATAAATTTTTACTCATTTTTGCTAGCTTTGCGGGCTCGACTGGGGAAACATCTCACGTGACCAGGACGATTGTCTTGACCTGAATGATCGTCGATCGCCGCGGTTTGGCGGCCCGGTACCAAGTGACCCACGGACTGGTACCGGTCCGCGGACCGGGGGTTGGGGACCTCTGCCATAATACATTGATTGAAGGTTTGGGAAGGCATGATAGGCTAAAACATGCAAAGCACAGAAGTGCATACAGTTCTAAACATTGTGTGGGGTATGGGCACGCGCGCACGCACACACACACACACACACACGCACACGCGCACACACACACACATACCTTTATGTTTGACAGCAATGTTGACATGGGTTTCTTGCAGATATTGCAAGATGGCGGCGCGCACAGACGCAGCGGCCCGGCGCTCCTGAGTTGTTGGCAGTTTTGCAAAGCAGGAAGCACAAACCTGCGGAGGGGCATCAAGAAGGCCAAGCACAGCTACCAAAAGCGTATAGAGACACACTTTACAAAAAATAACTCCAGAGGTATGTGGCAAGCGATTAAGGCCCTGACTGGGTACAATAACAACACCACAGCCACAGTACCATCAGATAGCACCCTCCCAGATGCACTGAACCAGTTCTTCGCCCGCTTCGACCATCACAGCAGGGAAAACCCAATCCTTGCTCCACCAGCGGATGAGAGCTACAGCTCCAGCCACAACAAGTCAGAAACATCCATCCATCCATCCATCCATCTTCTTCCGCTTATCCGGGGTCGGGTCGCGGGGGCAGCAGCTTCAGGAGGGACTCCCAGACTTCCCTCTCCCCAGCCACTTCATCTAGCTCATCCCGGGGGATCCCAAGGCGTTCCCAGGCCAGCCGAGAGACATAGTCTCTCCAGCGCGTCCTGGGTCGTCCCCGGGGTCTCCTACCGGTGGGACATGCCCGGAACACCTCCCCAGGGAGGCGTCCAGGAGGCATCCTGATGAGATGCCGAGCCACCTCATCTGGCTCCTCTCAACGTGGAGGAGCAGCGACTCTACTCCGAGTCTCTCCCGGATGACCGAACTTCTCACCCTATCTCTAAAGGAGAGCCCGGACATCCTGCGGAGAAAACTCATTTCGGCCGCTTGTATCCGGGATCTCGTTCTTTCGGTCACGACCCATAGCTCGTGACCATAGGTGAGGGTAGGAGCGTAAATCGACCGGTAAATTGAGAGCTTTGCCTTTTGGCTCAGCTCTCTCTTTACCACGACGGACCGGTACAGAGTCCGCATTACTGCCGACGCTGCACCGATCCGCCTGTCGATCTCGCGCTCCATCCTCCCCTCACTCGTGAACAAGACCCCAAGATACTTAAACTCCTCCACTTGGGGCAGGATCTCATCCCCGATCCGGAGAGGGCATTCCACCCTTTTCCGATCGAGGACCATGGACTCGGATTTGGAGGTGCTGACCCTCATCCCGACCGCTTCACACTCGGCTGCGAACCGCTCCAGTGAGAGCTGGAGATCACGGCCCGAAGAAGCCAACAGCACCACGTCGTCTGCAAAAAGCAGAGACGTGATGCTGAGGTCCCCAAACCGGACACCCTCAACGCCTCGGCTGCGCCTAGAAATTCTGTCCATAAAAATTATGAACGGAATCGGTGACAAAAGCAGCCTTGGCGGAGTCCAACCCTCACTGGGAACGAATCCGACTTACTGCCGGAAATGCGGACCAAACTCTGGCATCGGTGATACAGGGACCGAACCGCCCTTATCAGTTGGCTCGGTACCCCGTACTCCCGAAGCACCCCCCACAGAACCTCCCGAGGGACACGGTCGAACGCCTTCTCCAAGTCCACAAAACACATGTGGACTGGTTGGGCGAACTCCCATGCACCCTCGAGGATCCTGCTGAGGGTGAAAAGCTGGTCCACTGTTCCACGGCCAGGACGAAAGCCACACTGTTCCTCCTGAATCCGAGGTTCGACCTCCCGACGGACCCTCCTCTCCAGCACCCCTGAATAGACCTTACCAGGGAGGCTGAGGAGTGTAATTCCCCTGTAATTGGAACACACCCTCCGGCCCCCCTTCTTAAAGAGGGGAACCACCACCCCAGTCTGCCAATCCAGAGGCACTGTCCCCGATGTCCACGCGATGCTGTAGAGACGTGTCAGCCATGACAGCCCCACAACATCCAGAGCCCTTAAGAAATCCGGGCGGATCTCATCCACCCCCGGGGCCCTGCCACCGAGGAGTTTTTTAACTACCTCAGTGACTTCGACCCCAGAGATTGGAGAGTCCGCCTCAGAGTCCCCAGGCCCTGCTTCCACAATGGAAGGCGTGTAGGTGGAATTGAGGAGGTCTTCGAAGTATTCTCCCCACCGACACACGACGTCCCGAGTCGAGGTCAGCAGCACGCCATCTCCACTGTAAACAGTGTTGACGTTGCACTGCTTCCCCCTCCTCCTTACCCCTATTATCACTAAATGCTTTGAGAGACTCATCCTTCCCTCCATCAAGTCCGCCATCCCAGCTAACATCGGCCAGTACCAGTTTGCCTACCGAGCAAACAGGTCAACAAAGGATGCAGTCATGATGGCGCTCCACACAGCCCTCACTCACCTGGATCAGAGAAACACCTATGTGAGAATGCTAATTGTGGACTTCAGCTCAGCATTTAACATGGTCCTTCCCCAGAAGCTGGTCACAAAGCTGCACAACCTGGGCTTAGACATTTCACTGTGTGCATGGATATGGGACTTCCTCAGGAACAGACCACAGCGCGTCAGGATGGGAGACCACTTTTCATCCACACTCATACTGAACACTGGAACACCACAGGGGTGTGTCCTCAGCCCGCTTCTCTTCTCTCTGTTCACGCATGACTGTTTCCCCATCCATCCCACAAACACCATCGTTAAGTTCGCTGGTGACACCACTATTGTAGGACTGATTAAGAACAACGATGAGTCAGCCTACAGGGAGGAGGTCAAACATTTGATCGACTGGTCCTCTTAGAACAACCTGGAACTTAACACCACCAAGACAAAAGAAATAATTGTGGATTTTAGGAAAGCCAAAAGGACTGTGCCACCCACCCTCTCTATTAGAGGTGAGGAGGTTGAGAGAGTGGAGAGCTTTAAGTTCCTGGGAATTCACATCTCAGCCGACTTCACCTGGTCCATCCACACCTTGAAACAGGTGAAGAAGGCACACCAGAGGCTTTACTTCCTCAGGAAGCTGAAACAGCATCAAATTCCACGCCCCCTGCTGGTTAACTTTTATAGAGCATCCATCAAGTCCATCCTGACCTACTGCTATACAGTGTGGTTCACGAGCTGCACTGCAAAGGACAGGAAGGACCTGCAGCGGGTGGTGAGGACGGCAGAGAAGATAATCGGGACTACATTGCCCTCCCTTGAAGACATCAACACAGGTCGACTCAATAAAAAAGACAAAAACATCAGTACTGATTCCACACACCCTGGTCATGCCCTGTTCTTCCCATTCCCCTCTGGTAAAAGGTACTGCTTCTTAACATTGAGAACTTCACGATTGAGCAACAGTTTTTTTCATCAGGCTGTTAAAACCATCACTCCACCACTGCTCATCCCATGCAAAGACTGACACAGATCACCCCCCCCCCCCCCACACACACACACAGCAACAAGTGCAATATCCAGCCCCCTGCCCCCTCGCCTTATGCACTTTGCACTTTGATCGCTCAAACGCAGATTTGATTCTTGTTTATTATTATTTTTTTGTATTGCATTTTATCTGTTCTTTATACTGTTATATATACGTATGTATGTGCATGATCTGCCATGTGGAGCTGCCAAACGAATTTTCACAGTTAACACTGCGTTAACGTGACAATAAAGGAATTCAATTCAATTCATGGTACCTGACCTTGTAAAAATCAGAAAATACAGTTTTACAAAAGGGTGCAGTGAAAACTGCTGCAACACCCTGTGCATCTTCTCAAAGACTGAAGGGGGATCCTGCCCTCTTTGTAGTATTGTCTGATGAATCTGTTCAGGTCAAACACACACACAAGCACATTATTTTAATATGGAAAAAGGTTACTAGAATTTATCAAAAAACACACACTGAACACATTTTAATTTTATTTTTTTCGTGCTAATTAAGTGCACTGGGAATGTCTACCACCCTAGCTTCGTTAACATGTATGTACTGTAATGACCGAGTGTATTTACAGCCGTGTTTACCACACATTGCACGATAAACATTTTAAAAATAACTTAATGCTGATGTTGACCTACTGATATGGGTGTAGGAACACATTTTAAGCACTTAATTATGTTTATGCTATGTTACTTACAGCCATTAAGTTGAAGTCAGCGAGCAGCCTCTTAAGTCACATTACTTCAGTCAATCAAATCAGTCGCTCACTTTTCAATCCAGTGATTACCACTAACCTCCACCTGGGGACAGGCTGGCTGTGGAAGACTGCAAGGGAGGGATTGATTCTGGTGGGCTGAACTGTTTCTGGGGCAACTCCACCCTTGTGGTTGTACAGCAAGCTGTACTTGCAAGCAGGTGCCGCACAAGCAAACACGCCAAATAAAGAATAAAATAAAAATAAAAACAACAGACACATACACGTACAGCGTGGTGATCGACAGACACACACATGCGTACAGCGTGGATCATTGATATGACAATAACGTGGGACACGTCATTGTCTTCTGTGGCACCAAAAGGTATACAACTGTTTAATTTTTTCTTTATTTGGCTGCATGCCACCTGTGCAGCAATTTCGTGTGACCTTGTACCACTAAGTCCGTTATTTGCAGCGTTTGGCTGATTCGTACCGACTGAGTGAAGCTGAAATAGAAAAGAACTAAGAGAAAGAAGACGATGCCCATCTCTGTTACTTTGCATTGAGATGATGTGCACACTTGTGCAACAACATAACTTCAGTTGTTTATTCTTACTGTTTATATGTTTTAAGTGTGTAGTAGATTCATGGTGTAAAGCAGGGGTCACCAAACTTTCTTAAACCGAGAGCTACTTCCTGGGTACTGATTAACGCAAAGGGCTACCAGTTTGACACACACTTCTGAAATAGCCAATTTGCTCAATTTGGCTTTTACTATGTGTTATTATTGTCATTTCCAGTTCACATGTAAGTGTGATTTTAACAAGAATAGCACAAATTCAGTCAAACCTTGGTTTTTGACCACAATCCGTTCCAGAAGGCGGTTCGAGAAGCGAATTGGTCGAATTCCGAATCTGTTTTTCCCATTACAAATAATGGAATTTTTCTAAATCAGTTTCAAGACAAAAAAAACCCGCCTTTTTAAGCATTTTTTCATTTGCGCATATTTGTCCGATCGCGCAACTGCAGCGCACCGCCGAACGCGCAACCGTAGCGCGTCGCCCACCGTGCAACTGCACCGCGCTGGTTGCATTATTGTGACAGATCCGTCGCTTAAATTTACAAAATATTTTTAAAGTCCTGATGTACTTTCCAAAATTTAAGTGGACCTCATTGCGCAGGGAGCTTAATTTGGTCCGATCGCGCAACCGCAGCGCACCGCCGAACGCGCAACAGTAGCGCGTCGCCGACCGCGCAACTGCACCGCGCTGGTCGCATTATTGTGACAGATCCGTCGCTTAAATTTACAAAATATTTTTAAAGTCCTGATGTACTTTCCAAAATTTAAGTGGACCTCATTGCGCAGGGAGCTTATTTTGGTCCGATCGCGCAACCGCAGCGCGCCGGGCGCTCACTGTAGCATAGCTTTAAGAGCGTCTTTGTGTTTTAGGATGGCTTTACTGCTCCCACTTGCTTTCTTTGGAGGCATGATTAGGGGTTAATACAATCCTCAAAGTAACGAAAATACAATAACAACGGAGTCAGTCGGCATCCGGGCCGCGCGGTCGGGTTTTCTCGGGTCCTCCCGGCTCATCTCGCGAGGTTCGACCTCCGAATTTTGTTCGACAACCGAAGCAAAAAAATCTCGAATTTTTTGTTCGAATTCCAATTATTTCGAGCACCGGGACGTTCGAAAACCGAGGTTTGACTGTAAAATAAATAGATGCAGCTCACTGACAAGTGCCGCTATTTGAGCTAATTTTAGAACAGTTCTGCGGGCGACTCATGCGGTCCTCACGGGCGACCTGGTGCCCGCGGGCACCGTGTTGGTGACCCCTGGTGTAAAGTTTTTAAATGATATAGCTTTTCATTTTTTTACTCCACAAAAGCATTCCAGGGGTGTGTAAGATTACTCCATGCAGTATGCATTTTTCTGCTACATCTATCATATACTAAGACACATTTTTTAATTGCACACGCTGTAAAACTTTGTTTTGTCATGTTTTTTTATTCATTTTGTCTCTTTATATTCAAGTGTGTGGCTACATAGATCCATCAAACACAATCAATAGCAAATAATTAACCCCACCCCCCACCCATTTTACACAATTCTCCCACCACTGGCAAAGACACATTGAACTGCTTGTAAACATGATGAAAATGAATCTGAGTTTTGTTTCAAAAAGTAATTTAGTAGAAAAATAGATTGTCTTTTTTGGGTATTTCTATTTTGTGAATTGTTACACCATGTAGCTCATGGTGTAATATACACAGAAATGAGACAAATATAGTTCCGGAGGTTATAAGGCCATTGGTTTTCATTAAAAATCTGAAAAGGGTGATATAAGAAAAGTCAGCCAACTGTCCTGTTCATGATGGGGAAAAAAGGAAAATGGTATAAGGTGTGTTTTTTTTCTTCCCAAGGTCATAAAATTGCATTAACAATCAGGTGTCACTTCTAGGGACAGTGGGCCCACACAACCAGTGCTGGGTGTAATAGGCCAGAACTGCGAGAAGCATCTCAGAGGTGCTCGTCAGGGCCACAATGAACGGAGCTTGTGACGCAAAGTCGGCCTCCATCCGGCGGAAGGACAGCTGCATGACAGCAAGGGCTAGCAAGCTGTTCTGGACACCCACTTCAATGCTCACTGTCTTTCTCTCCGAAGGTGCCAGTCCCACTAATTTAGCCAGAACTGACCCAACGAACAACCCGAGCAAAGGCACAGTCACGCCAACAGCCACAATCGGAGGCCTGACATTGGCCAGTATAGATGCGCCCATTTGGTAGGCCATGAAGATGCCACCAACAATAAGCACAAAGCTAAAGGGCCGTATGAGTCCTAGCAAGACACGAGTGAGGGCAGGCAGGCGTAGCTTGACCAGCATTCCAAGCGAAATGGGGATGGCAATGAAGAGGAGGGTGCCAAGAATCTTTATGAACGGCACATGCAGTTCCGCATGCACCCCCAGCAGACGTCCATACAGAGTTGATGACAGGGGCATGGCTGCCATCGCCACCACTGTTGACACCAGGGTCATGGAGATAGCAAGGGTGACGTCTCCTCCGAGCAGCAGACTGTAAAGGTATCCGCCTCCGCCACCTGGGGTGGAGCATGTGATCACTAGGCCCAGTGAGAGCGCTTTGGGCAGCAAGGCCAGCCGAGACACGCTGTAAGCATACAATGGCATCACCAGGAACTGACCAAGCACCCCGAGTACCAGTGGCACGGGGCTCTTCACTAGAGCCTTCAGTACCTCCACCTCCACCTTGCACCCAAAGGCACACTTGTTGATAACAATGAGGGGAAGCAAAGCAAATAGCACAGGGTTCTCTGAGAAATGGGAGAGTCCTCCTGACTGGATGAGTTGTGTGGCTGGGTCATCATTCCCAGGGGCCACCACAATGCAGTAATCCGTCCTCTCCTCGATCAAAATGGGCACAGAATTCTGGTCTAGTCCCAGCAGCTGGATCTCAAGCTGGGCTCTTCCTGGAAAACCGGAGTGGATACTGATAATGTAGCTCCTTCCAGGTCCTGCATGGCCACTATCTGTCACATTCAAGATGGAGAGGACCTCTGGATCGAAGGAGCGCACCGTCACAGTCTGTTTCCAGCTCTGGCGGCCTTTCCTGCCGGCTGCTTGGCTTTGAAATTGGGTGGATATTACAATCACACCCTTGGTGTTTTCAGGGAACTCAAATTCCTGTGACGAACCATCCCCAATGGTGAGATACCTGCTGCTATCTGCCGTCAAATTGGAGAGGTTGCTGCGGTTGATGTGACTTACAGTGGCCCACGCACCGTCCGCTTCGCTGATAAAAAGGAACAAACAACAGAATGTAAATAGCGTCCTCATTGTATTCTTCGACAGGCGCTGCAGACACTTTTCTCCCCTGCCACGCTTTTACTCCGCGACGTCAAACACTGTCATTGTTGTCTCCGGTGTAAACAAGAGCGTTAGGGATCGACATCGCGTACATTTCTTGTTTCATTGCAGCCATTATACCGGAACCAAGACGTCACCCCGCCCTGTCCACGGACATATATAGAATTGACTTTACGATACACCTCGCTCGCCGCCTGGAGGAGTGAAGCCACTGGCGGCCATCTTACGTTGCCAATTTCTGACGCTGCCTAATTTAATTATATTTCTCCGTGATATTTTCACGTTATTTCCTGTCTCTGCGGCGAAAATCCCACCGTATATGGCATACAGTTTTGTCTTTACGTTTGGGAAAAGCGCTACATGTACATTTTATGTGTAATAATTTTATTTTCTTCTTTAAGATATACATCTGAGCGATACCTAAACATTCGTCCATGTTGTGTTGTCAGAACCGTCGACAAAGCAATAATCCACGATATAGAGGTAATGTACTCATATATTCGTCAATACAAACAAAAAAGTTGTTTGTTTGAGAAGCGCTCATTGATCTCCGCGGGTATCCAAGCCTGGTAACGGTGGCAACGTAATACGGCTGCCGTCTTGCTTCAATCACGAGGGTCCTACAATGACGGGAAGCTTGACGCCAAAACGTCATTTACGTGTCGAAGGCGATACAAATGTGGGAAGTCGAACTCTTCGGACTTCCAAAGAGAAAATGTGCACTCGAACACTAGGGCTGTAACCTCTGTCTTTCATAAATACTGTAAAGTTTGACCATAGAATCAGCATTTTTGTTTGTAAGCAACGGGGCCCTTCGCTCATCTAACCCAAGTTACAAATCACCCTTATACGCTGCAATTGTATAGCTCTAATTAGTAAAAATTACACATACCGTATTGGCCCGAATATAAGACGACCCTGATTATAGGACGACTCCCTCTTTTTCAAGACTCAAGTTTGAAAAAAGACTTTTTGAACACCAAATTAAATTTTTATAATTACAGTACATGTGAAACAAATGATAACAATATATTCGAGAGAAAAATCCTGTTATTTTGCCTCATTCAAATCATGCAAAAACTGTATATTACATCTTAATATCTGAACATTTAAATATGTAAACTAAAGTGCAATCACATTTTTAAATTTTTTTTTACTAGTTTTTGAAATGTAAATAAACCAATCTACTGTGATAAAACAACAAAATTGCAATAACTGCATTAACCATCAAAGTAAAGTCTAACTGTAACTGTAGTCTTGAAACAAATCTGAGTAAGGAAAAACATTGCAATAAAATAATGCAAACTGCTACCGCTATTGTTGGGGAGCCTGAGGACTGTTGACTCGGACGGTTATGCTCTTTTCGCCCCCGGGTGTCGGTCAGAACACAGGAGGGAAGACATGGTTCAGTTATAATTGCTTTACTGAATTATTGGCAAAAAATAATAATAAATAAATATAGATGAAATACTCTCGGCAACACACCAAACATAAGTCATCGATCGAGACAACAAAATAAATTTGCTGGCGACCGTTAGTCGCCGTGCTGCTGCGTAACGGCTACTCGTACGATGCGAGGCAAACTTAAAGGAGCGCGCCGGAGCAGTCAATCAAACGGCGCGCACACGAAGCAAACCGCGATCGGACAAACGACAAAACAGTGGGCAGTAGTAACAATGAAATGTAGATACTCACTTTGTGTCAAAGACGCACACGATCACAGCAACATACTCAGTCGATTATGAGCGCGCCGGAGCTGTCAATCAAACGGCGCGCACACGAAGCAAACCGCGATCGGACAAACGGCACAACAGTGGACAGTAGCAACAATGAAATGTATATACTCACTTTGTGTTAAAGACGCACACGATCACAGCAACATACTCAGTCGATACCAGCAACCTTTAACTTACCGCTGATGACATTCTGAGAAACACAAGAATGTCATCCCCTCGACCCCACAAAACAGAGTCCTACAGCTCGCACACGAGGGACATCAGGGAATAATAAAAACAAAAAAAACTTCTCCGAACAAAAGTGTGGTTCCCAAACATAGACCAGCAAGCAGAGGCCATGGTCAGCAACTGTATAGCTTGCCAGGCAAACACACCAGTTACTCACATGGAGCCATTATAGATGTCAGAGCTGCCCGAAGCTCCCTAGCACAGCACGAGTGTAGACTTTTATGGACCTCTTCCCACTGGAGAATATCTGCTGGTCATTGTAGATGATTACACCCGGTACCCAGTGGTTGAAGTTGTTAACTCAACTTCTGCTAACACAGTCATACCAGTCATGGACAAAGTGTTTTCCACATTTGGCATCCCAAGGGTCTTTAAGACGGACAATGGCCCCCCTTTGATGACCAGTTTGCGAAGCTTGCAACTTATTTAGGCTTCCACCATCGCAAGATCACACCACTGTGGCCTCAAGCTAACGCCACTGCCGAGCGTTTTATGTGGACACTAGGCAAGAGCATCCGTGTCTCCGGAACTCTGAACATTTCTTGGAAACAACATCTCAACACCTTCCTCAGGGAATATCGTTCCACACCACACAGCACTACAGGTGCTTCACCAGCAGAACTGTTGTTCCAACGAAAGATCTACACAAAAATTCCCACAGCCACAGTCATCAGCTCAGATCGCACCATCAGAGCAAAAGATCATGCTGCTACGCTGACACACGTCGTCATGCAGCACCTAGCACCTTCACCCCAGGTGACACAGTGCTTTACCATCAGCCCAAGCACAACAAGCTCACCACACCCTACAACACTGAACCATACAAAATATCAAAGATCAATGGCTCAATGATTACAGCAACAAAAGATGGACACTCTATCACAAAGAACTCATCCTTCTTCAAAAAGATACATGCCGCGTTGCAGAACGCTCCGCCAGACTCCGTCCATAGCCGCGACGTACCTGCTGAGGACACACCACCTCCTCGATATCCGTCGCAACACAATAGACGTCCTCCTTCGTATCTTCGTGATTACGAGTAATCTCGGATTTTTGCATACACTGAAAATATTTAAACTAAATTTGGAAGTGAGGTTTGATGCCATGTAAACTGTTTTATTGGAGCAGGGTTTATGAACAAAATATTAAGCTGTGTTGTCCCACTATAGAGGTTTGTTTTCAGGTATTACTACGAACAAATTAGCAGTAAAGAATCTATAAGGAAAACTGCATTCAAGTTTGTCTATTGTTTCAAAAACTGCATTCAGGTTTGTTTATTGTCTCAAAAAAAAACAAGAAAAGAGTGATGTAATGTTCACAGCAGATCTGAATCTACTGTGCCATGTATGTGTAGCGCCCCCGGTGGCGAGGGGTTGGTGTACAACAGAGAACGGTGTTGCGAGTGCGGAGGTGGCAATAAAGTACAAGACGATCAACACATCCAAACGAGGCATCCTTCTTTTAGTCTTTAACGGGACCCGGAGATATTACAGGGGGGTCATTTGTGTCGTAACATATGACACAAACATGGTGTCTGTATAGCAAATCCATTTACGTATTTGCCTGAATAACACAAAACAGCATATATACAATAACAAAAACATATTTACACTAACAAAAACATGTGTACACTGACATTTTTTAGTTTTATAGTGGTACACTCAGTAAAAAAAGACAAAAGGAATACGGCCATCGGTGCAGCATTTGAAGGAAGAAAAAGCGCCCCTCTTCAGAGCATTTTCGATGACTAACGAAGCAAGAATGTTTCCACACCATTTGGCCCAATGGTTACCTACAACCTTTCAAAAGCACTCACAGAAATAATAAAACCACTACAAGGACTCACAGATCAACACTGCAAAAACTCAAAACAACTCGCCACAGAATTCACCCACATAAAAGTACAGAAAGATGAAATGTTCATATCACATGATGTCATTTCACTCGTCACAAAAACACCCACACAGGCCACCATGCACATAGTACATGACAGATTATTAGCAGACAGGACACTCAAGAAATGCACAAATTTAACAGTACAGGACATCACTCAACGACTCCATTTCATCGCCACTTCCACATACTTCCAATACAGAAACACAATTTACTGACAAAAAGAAGGATTCCCCATGGGAGACCCACTGTCTGCCGTCATGTGCAGCTTTTTCATTGAGGACTTGGAACAAAAAGCACTCTCAACAGCCCCGGACATATACAAACCCACATTATGGAAACGCTATGTAGATGACATTCTGAAGATAGTAAAAACAGGATATACACAACACCTCACAGACCATCTCAACACCATAGACACCACCGGTAATATCCAATCCACTCACAAAGAGGAAACAGATCGATCCATAGCCTTTCTAGACATCAACATACACCACACAGACAACGGAGATATCAAAATAAAAGTACACAAAAAACCCACACACACCGACCAATACCTCCTCTGGACATCTGAACACCCCACTATACATAAATTGTCTGTAGTCAGAACATTACACGAACGCACAACAAAAGTCACGGACCCGGAGGACAGAACACAGGAAGAAAAACACAACACGCACTTCATCTGATCCCGGCCTACAGGCAGAAACTAAAAACTTCTAAGCCTGTGGTGAGGACTGTGAGAAGTGGACAGTGGAGTCAAGGCAGGACCTCCAAGCCTGCTTTGACTGCACCGATTGGGGTGTTTTTGAAGCTGCAACTTCAGACCTGCATGAACTCACTGACAGTCACATCATACATCAGTTTTTGTGAGGATCTGTGTGTGCAGACTAAGACCTTCTGCACATACAACAACGACGAACCTTGGTTTACACCGAACCTCAGGAGGCTGCGCAAAGTCAAGGAGGAGGCCTACAGGCAGAAACACACTGAACCGAGAGGTCAGGAAATCCAGGAGGTGTTACGTGGAGAGCCTGGAGAGACACCTCTCTGTCAATCCTGATCCCTTAACAGTGTGGAAAGGTCTGCAGAGCATCATGGGCTTCAAGAAATGTCCTGTGGAGAGCCCAAGGGTTGCAAACCAGCTAAACAGGTTCTACTGCAGGTTTGATCGGTCCTCCCACACAACAGGACCTCCTGCAGCACAATCAACATACTCACCTCCCCCCACAACTGCTCTGTCTACACCTCCATCACCGTTGTCACCTACTCTCTCTCTTGCAGAAGCCACGCCCACACTCCAGATCCGTGAGGAGGAAGTGCGCCAGATGTTCCGAAGACAAAAGATCAGGAAGGCTCCACCATCGTTCCAGTGGCCAAGAAGCCCGCCATCACAGGTTTGAATGACTATAGACCTGTCGCTCTGACATCTGTGGTCATGAAATCTTTTGAGAGGTTAGTGCTGAACCACCTGAAGGATGTCACGGGCCCCCTGCTTGACCCCTCCAGTTTGCCTACCGTGCAAACAGGTGGGTGGATGATGCGGTCAACATGGGACTGCACTACATCCTGCACCAGGAACGTACAGCAGGATCCTGTTTGTGAACTTCAGTTCGGCGTTCAACACCATCGCTCCTGACATCCTCCAACAGAAGCTCGTCCAGCTCGCGGTGCCTGCCTCCACCTGTCAGTGGATCACCAGCTTCCTGACCAACAGGAGACAGAGTGTGAGGCTGGGGAGCATCACAACTGACACCCGGACCACCAATACTGGCGCCCCTCAGGGGTGCGTCCTCTCCCCACTGCTCTTCTCTCTAACCCATAGTTAAAAGTGTCCACACACCGGTGGGCCTGCGTGCCGCACGTCTAGGGGCCAAACCTCCTCCGAGTCCCTTGTAGTTTAGCCTGGGTCCGTGTTGTACCCAGTTACCATGTGTCGCCGCATGGAGGCACTACATAGGGCTTGCTGTTAGAGAGGCTATGTACTGGCAGGGAGAGACTTACGCACTCGGCTCTCCCGTTCGCATACTGCTAGCCAGCGGTGAGGGTTGACAGTGAGAAGTGACATGCACTGGGCACTCCACCAACACACATCATAACAACCCGACTTGGTCTTATGAAGTCAGACACAGCATATAGCATGAGCATATAATACATAAATGAGAGGGAGTTGCGGTCTTGAGTGCGTACTGGGAGCAGATCTCCTTCCCCAACCGTATCATAAACTATGGATCTCCTAAACTGGGTTTTCAGTGAAATCGACCAGACTATCTCTACTCAACGTTGACCCTCATGGGGTTGCACTTGCACCCACAAATAAGCTGAAAGGAACGAAGGCTGGTGGAAACGAGGGACTTCAAGCCGTATGTAGAAAGCAACCTGAGGGGTGAGAGCAGAGAGACAAGAGATGATGGCAACGCTCCGTCTTGAGTTGTCTGAACTTCATAATGGTTCAAGCTACAGGAGGCCAGCGGGAAACGATTAGCTGTGATTGGTGGGTGCAAGTGCCGCCTGTTGCTGGGGACAGTGCCTGGGGTGCCTGAAGGATTGTGACTCCAACTGTCTTGAAATTTCACAAATGTCACTGTTGGATTCAAATCAAGCTGTTAAAACATATACCGTATTTTCCGCCCTAAAAGGCGCACCGGGTTATAAGGCGCACCTTCAATGAACGGCCCATTTTAAAACTTTGTCCATATATAAGGCGCACCGGATTATAAGGCGCATAAAATAGAAGCTATACTGCATCAAACTGAGGTTGACTAGGGTTGCGGTATGCATCCACTAGCCAATAACCAACGAGCCCTCTGTAAACAATCGCGTTTCTCAAACGATCTCCTATAAAATGATCAGAACTGACTAAAGTTCGATCTAACGCATTGGTACTACTTACCTATGTTTCCCTTCCATATCGATCCGTAGATTTACTCGAAACATTAACAGAGCAGCCTATTTTGACATGAAATAGCCTGGTACGTATAGCAGCTATCGCAATAGCATTAGCCATCCGCAAAGTCTCACGAGCCTCAGCTCGCAATCTCCCATGAGCCTCAGCAAAGTGTAAACAATCGCGTTTCTCAAACGATCTCCTATAAAATGATCGGAACTGACTAAAGTTCGATCTAACGCATTGGTACTACTTACCTATGTTTCCCTTCCATATCGATCCGTAGATTTACTCGAAACATTAACAGAGCAGCCTATTTTGACATGAAATAGCCTGGTACGTATAGCAGCTATCGCAATAGCATTAGCCATCCGCAAAGTCTCACGAGCCTCAGCTCGCAATCTCCCATGAGCCTCAGCAAAGTGTAAACAATCGCGTTTCTCAAACGATCTCCTATAAAATGATCGGAACTGACTAAAGTTCGATCTAACGCATTGGTACTACTTACCTATGTTTCCCTTCCATATCGATCCGTAGATTTACTCGAAACATTAACAGAGCAGCCTATTTTGACATGAAATAGCCTCGCGGGTACAACAGCTATTCGGTGACGCCCCCTGACTACAGTTGCCGTAATGTTGGGAAGCGATGCGACCTTGTAATTTACTAGTCGTACTAAAACGTACTGAAACATTTTGGCAGAGCACTGTGTACAACCAGTATGGATCAACAAATTCATCAATTGATCCATATATAAGGCGCACTGGCCTATAAGGCGCACTGTCGGCTTTTGAGAAAATTTTAGGTTTTTAGGTGCGCCTTTTAGGGCGGAAAATACGGTACATTAACGTTTGAGCAGCGTTGAGTTATTTATTCTTTGCGCCTTATAATCCGGTGTGCCTTATATATGGACAAAGTTTTAAAATGGTCCATTCATTGAAGGTGCACCTTATAATCCGGTGTGCCTTATAGTGCGGAAAATACGGTAGTTAATAATAGTTTACGTTACTCAAGTACACAAAAGTTAGCTTGATGACTGACTCCTTAGCTAGCTACTTACTCACTTCAACCTCATAAAGTCTATTCTTCATGGAAGCCTGTACTTTCCGTTTCAGACCTGCCAGCACGCTAACACAACTCTATTAGAATTGTAGGATTTCTGACCTATTTTCACTCTTATTGTGTTTACATGTTACTTGCAGCGCCTTGGACATGGAAGTGAGGTGTTGGTATCTTGTGATGTCACACTAGCCATCCCCATAAAACGGCAAAGCAATATGCTTGCACTACCATGTACCATGCATCAGTATTGTGTTAGAGCCAAACACACCTTTCAGAATTATGGTAAAACAGTTCTACTTTGGTTTTACTGGACCATTACATTTTCCAAACATGTGGGAACATATATTAGAGTCCTAAGGTTGAACTTTAAGAACAAATTAGTTCAATCAGGATTAACACAAAGGTTTCAGGTTTCCTCTCGAAAGCATAAAAAATGTGAGAAAAGCATACAAGAACAAGTTAACTATTCGAGGTTAATCAGAGGCACTTGAAATTGCAGTGGTGGACACCGTCCTTGACCCACGTGGATCCAGTCTGTCCCTTGTTGGCGAGAGACAATCAGGTTTCAGATTATAATTTGCAAGTCACAAGCAGGCAGAGGTTGCTCGCTGCAGAACCACTGGGTGGAGCTGCTCTGGAGCTCCACCCCAGAACAGTCCAGCCCACCAGAATCAATCCCGACATTTTCCACCAAAGACAGCCCCGCCAACTTCTTATTTATCCATCCATCCATCCATCTTCTTCCGCTTATCCGGGGTCGGGTCGCGGGGGCAGCAGCTTCAGGAGGGACTCCCAGACTTCCCTCTCCCCAGCCACTTCATCCAGCTCATCCCGGGTGATCCCAAGGCGTTCCCAGGCCAGCTGAGAGACATAGTCTCTCCAGCGCGTCCTGGGTCGTCCCCGGGGTCTCCTACCGGTGGGACATGCCCGGAACACCTCCCCAGGGAGGCGTCCAGGAGGCATCCTGATGAGATGCCCGAGCCACCTCATCTGGCTCCTCTCATCGTGGAGGAGTAGCGACTCTACTCCGAGTCTTTCCCGGATGACCGAGCTTCTCACCCTATCTCTAAGGGAGAGCCCGGACATCCTGCGGAGAAAACTCATTTCGGCCGCTTGTATCCGGGATCTCGTTCTTTCGGTCACGACCCATAGCTCGTGACCATAGGTGAGGGTAGGAGCGTAAATAGACCGGTAAATTGAGAGCTTTGCCTTTTGGCTCAGCTCTCTCTTCACCACGACGGACCGGTACAGAGTCCGCATTACTGCCGACGCTGCACCGATCCGCCTGTCGATCTCGTGCTCCATCCTCCCCTCACTCGTGAACAAGACCCCAAGATACTTAAACTCCTCCACTTGGGGCAGGATCTCATCCCCGATCCAGAGAGGGCATTCCACCCTTTTCCGATCGAGGACCATGGACTCGGATTTGGAGGTGCTGACCCTTATCCCGACCGCTTCACACTCGGCTGCGAACTGCTCCAGTGAGAGCTGGAGATCACGGCCTGAAGAAGCCAACAGCACCACGTCGTCTGCAAAAAGCAGAGACGCGATGCTGAGGTCCCCAAACCGGACACCCTCAACGCCTCGGCTGCGCCTAGAAATTCTGTCCATAGAAATTATGAACAGAATCGGTGACAAAGGGCAGCCTTGGCGGAGTCCAACCCTCACTGGGAACGAATCCGACTTACTGCCGGAAATGCGGACCAAACTCTGGCATCGGTGATACAGGGACCGAACCGCCCTTATCAGTTGGCTCGGTACCCCGTACTCCCGAAGCACCCCCCACAGAACCTCCCGAGGGACGCGGTCGAACGCCTTCTCCAAGTCCACAAAACACATGTGGACTGGTTGGGCGAACTCCCATGCACCCTCGAGGATCCTGCTGAGGGTGAAGAGCTGGTCCACTGTTCCACGGCCAGGACGAAACCCACACTGTTCCTCCTGAATCCGAGGTTCAACCTCCCGACGGACCCTCCTCTCCAGCACCCCTGAATAGACCTTACCAGGGAGGCTGAGGAGTGTAATTCCCCTGTAATTGGAACATACCCTCCGGTCCCCCTTCTTAAAGAGGGGAACCACCACCCCAGTCTGCCAATCCAGAGGCACTGTCCTCGATGTCCACGCGATGTTGTAGAGACGTGTCAGCCATGACAGCCCCACAACATACAGAGCCCTTAAGAAATCCGGGCGGATCTCATCCACCCCCGGGGCCTTGCCGCCGAGGAGTTTTTTAACTACCTCAGTGACTTCGACCCCAGAGATTGGAGAGTCCGCCTCAGAGTCCCCAGGCCCTGCTTCCACAATGGAAGGCGTGTAGGTGGAATTGAGGAGGTCTTCGAAGTATTCTCCCCACCGAGACACGACGTCCCGAGTCGAGGTCAGCAGCACGCCATCTCCACTGTAAACAGTGTTGACGTTGCACTGCTTCCCCCTCCTGAGACGCCGGATGGTGGACCAGAATTTCCTCGAAGCCGTCCGGAAGTCATTCTCCATGGCCTCGCCAAACTCCTCCCACGCCCGGGTTTTTGCCTCAGCAACCGTCGAGGCCGCGTTCCGCGTTCCGCTTGGCCATCCGGTACCTGTCAGCTGCCTCCGGAGTCCCGCAGGCCAAGGACTCCTTCTTCAGCTTGACGGCATCCCTTACCGCCGGTGTCCACCAGCGGGTTCGGGGATTGCCGCCACGACAGGCACCAATGACCTTACGGCCACAGCTCCGGTCGGCCGCCTCAACAATGGAGGCGCGGAACAAGGTGCACTCAGACTCAATGTCCCCCGCCTTCCCCGGGACGTGGGAGAAGCTCTGCCGGAGGTGGGAGTTGAAGATCTTCCTGACAGGGGATTCTGCCAGACGTTCCCAGCAGACCCTCACAGAGCGTTTGGGTCTGCCAGGTCGGACGGGCATCTTCCCCCACCATCGGAGCCAACCCACCACCAGGTGGTGATCAGTTGACAGCTCTGCCCCTCTCTTCGCCCGAGTGTCCAAAACATGCGGCCGCAAATCCGATGACACGACTACAAAGTCGATCATCGAACTGCGGCCTAGGGTGTCCTGGTGCCAAGTGCACACCCTTATGTTTGAACATGGTGTTCATTATAGAAGATCCGTGTCGAGCACAGAAGTCCAATAATAGAACACCGCTCGGGTTCAGATCGGGGGGGCCGTTCCTCCCAATCACGCCCTTCCAGGTCTCACTGTCATTGCCCACGTGAGCATTGAAGTCACCTAGTAGAACGATGGAGTCCCCAGAAGGAGCGCTCTCCAGCACTTCCTCCAGGGACCCCAAGAAGGGTGGGTACTCTGAGCTGGCGAAGGCCCGGCCACCAGACGCTCGCCTTCGAGCCCCGCCTCCAGGCCTGGCTCCAGAGGGGGGGCCCGGTGACCCGCGTCCGGGCGAGGAAAAACGAAATCCATTTATTTTATTCATCATAAGGGGCTAGCGTGAGCCGTGCTTTGTCTGGCCCCTCACCTATTTATTTATTTTACATTATCGCAAATGAATTGATCTACAATCTAGTCGAGCATATAATTCTCAAAGGTTTGAATGCATTGTCTCTCAATTTCCTTCGATTCTCGTGGACCAATCAAGATGAGGGATTTGCAGAGGATTACCCCCCTCGAAGACACTGCCAGGACAATCGAGGGCACCTCCTGCAGCTATTCGCTTTGAATTGGACATCCACTTTTTCTTTGATTTTTTTTTACATTATATACGTATTTTATGTGCCCTCTCTGCCTCCATTGCAGCCTGGTGATCCTGAAAGGGGGATCCTCCCATCTGTGGTCCCTTCTCAAGGTTTCTCATTTTTCCCCTAGTAGTTTTTTTTTTAGTTTTTCCTTGCCCTCTTGGGAGCTTAAGATCAGGGGATGCTTTGAGAATAATTGTCAATTTGTTTTGTATATGTGAAGCCCTTTGAGACTGCTTGTGATTTAGGGCTATGTAAATAAACTTGACTTCACTTGACTTGAATAGTTTAATGACCCATAATGAACTGTTCAATGCATGCCTGATGTTTTTCTAAATTACGGACCCTTCCAAGCGCGTCTAAGAATGCTGAATGCTTGATTGTATCTTATGTTTTGCCTAATGCTTGATGTGACGTCGTATGTTGCCTAACGCTAGACGCCAGCCTTGGATTATTGGAGAAAGTTCTGGACAGAGGGAAATGTTTTGCCTAACAAAGAAAAGATATGGTTGGAAGCATGATTAACTGAGAATGTGACGAAAGTAAGTAAATGCACAGAATGTGAAAAGAATAAACAAATGCATGGTATGTGGTGAGTAAAAGCTTGGCACAGAAAACTTTGCATGGAAATAGTCAGGAAACATTGAGTATTAATGAAATTGCTAAATGCAGCATGATCACAAGTTCACGTCGCGGCTAACAGTTTATGTCACACCCAAAAGTTCATGTAATTCTGGACAAAATGACAAATTGGCAGGATGATGGATGGATGATGTGCGACAGAGGGTGGAGTGTATGTATGCAGAAGGTTGGTTGTGCAAGAATGGAGGAAAATGTTTACAGAAAGTATACTTGGAGATAAAACCAGCAGAGGTGCCAGAGGGAGAGTGACATGGGAAGAACAGGCAAGAACCCGGCCAAAGGGTGGTCACCAAGGCCGAAAGACTGGATGGAAAACCAACAGCCCACACCAAGTCAACCCCCTCACACACTGAATCGCCCCTCACCGCACCAACCCCCCATGGAATCAGCTCCCACCGCATCAAAGTCAAAGTCAAAGTCAAAGTCAGCTTTATTGTCAATCCCTTCATATGTCAAGACACACAAAGAAACCGAAATTCCGTTTCCTCCATCCCACGGTGACGAGACATACAAGTAGGCGACACAAAACAAAAACAAGAAGGCACAAACCATAAATAATAAATAATAAATAAAATAAAATGAGCGATGAATAAAAACAGACCAATAACCCATTGAATATGAGGGGCAAAACCGAGCCAGTGAGCATACAGCAAGAACAGGACGCTACGCTGAAAGGGGGAGCGAGTTCAGGATCCTAACAGCCTGGAGTACGAAGCTGTTGGAAAGTCTGGTGGTGCGGGAGCGCAGGCTCCTGTACCGCCTCCCAGAGGGCAGAAGTTCAAACAAAGAGTGAGCGGGGTGACTCACATCACTCACAATCTTGGTCGCCTTGCGGGTGAGATGGGAGGTGTAAATGTCCTTCAAGGAGGGGAGAGAAGCACCAATAGTCTTACTAGCCGTTTTCACAATGCGCTGCAGGGCCTTCAAGTCTTGGTCAGTGCAGCTGCCACCCCAGACAGCAATACAGCTGGAGAGGACGCTCTCAATGGTGCCACGGTAAAAAGTAGTCATGACGGCCGGAGGAGTCCCCGCTCGCCTGAGTTTCCGAAGGAAGTACAGGCGGCGCTGGGCCTTCTTCGCCAGCGACGCGGTGTTGGTGGACCAGGAGAGATCCTCACTGATGTGCACCCCCAGGAACCTGGCGCTGCTCACTCTCTCCACCACAGCACCGTCGATGGTCAGCGGCAGGTGTTGGGCGTGACCCTTCCGGAAGTCAACGACAATCTCCTTGGTCTTGTCGACGTTCAGCAGGAGGTTGTTGTCCCTGCACCACGCGGTCAGAAGGTCAACCTCCAGCCTGTATTGAGTCTCGTCTCCCTTGGTGATGAGACCCACCAGAGTCGTGTCGTCAGCAAACTTCACTACGCGGTTGCCGCTGCAGGTGGCAGCGCAGTCATGCGTCAGGAGGGTGAAGAGCAGCGGACTGAGCACGCAGCCTTGGGGGGCCCCTGTGCTCAGCGTGATGCTGGCGGAGATCTTGTCGCCAACACGTACCACCTGTGGCCTCTGACAGAGGAAGTCCAGTAGCCAGTTGCAGAGGCCGGTACTGAGGCCCAGCTTGTCAAGTTTGCTGATGAGACGCTGCGGCACAATGGTGTTGAAGGCAGAACTGAAGTCCACAAACAGCAACCTCACATACGAGTCCTTCCCCTCCAGGTGGGTGAGGGCCGAGTGGAGGGCAGAGCAGATGGCATCCTCAGAGGACCGTTTGGCTCGGTACGCAAACTGGAAGGGGTCAATGGTGGGGGGGAGAACTGACTGGATGTGCTCCAAGACAAGCCGCTCAAAGCACTTCATGACGATGGGCGTAAGTGCCACGGGGCGGTAGTCATTGAAGCAGGACGGAGCAGGCTTCTTCGGCACAGGTACGATGGTGGCTGCTTTGAAACTCGACGGGACGATGGCCTGCTGCAGGGAAGTGTTAAAGATGTCCGTGAAGACACCCGTCAGCTCACCAGCGCAGTCCTTCAGCGCTCGACCCGGGATGTTGTCCGGGCCCGCCGCCTTACGGATGTCGATAGCGGCAAGCGTCCTCCTCACGCTGTCGGCGGAGAGGCACAGGGGCAGCTCGTGGGAAGGGGGAGTGGCCTTCAGCGGGCAAGTGCTGTTCTGAGCGTCGAAGCGAGCAAAGAAGCGGTTGAGGTCATTGAGCAGACGGACGTCGCCATCACAGCTCTGCGGCGCGGGCTTGTAGTCCGTGATGGTCTGAATGCCCTGCCAAAGGCGCCGTGCGTCCCTGCTGTCCTTGAAGTGGGCGGTAATTTTGCCCGAGAACGCCCTCTTCGCTTCTTTGATGCCCCGGGACAGGTCGGCCCTCGCAGTCCTCAAGCCAGCCTCATCCCCCGCCCGGAAGGCTTTGTCCCTGGCCCTCAGCAGCCTGAAGACAGCCCCCGACAGCCATGGCTTCCGGTTTGCCCGAGTGACG